>NW_005370328.1:83957-93686 GCF_000412655.1 Myotis brandtii
GGCGGGAGCGCGGCTCAGCCTCCAGTGCCTGGGGCCGCCAGGCGCGTGACTAACGCCACCAGCGGCCAATTGATTTATTTATCTACTTACTTGTGGCCTGTTTATTCAACCTAAAATGGACCAAAACAGAACATGTGCAAGACAAAGCCTGAGTTCGAGTTAGAAACCAGGCGGCGGGCAGCTCCCAGGCTTGGGAAGAGGAGCAGGTGCGCCCCGGTGTCCTCGCCCCCCTCCCAGGGGCGGGAGTCTGGGGACAGAGGAATCTGTCCTGTTCATTCTCCAACCTCAGGGCACCCTCTCCCTCTCCCCAAGTCCAAATCAGAGTTGCTTCAGCTATTGGGGTCCATCCATGCGCTCACCTCTTCCCTCCCCCAAATGTTGTCTGGTGGGCGGCCTGGGGAGATAGAGTAACACATCCCAGAACAATGCAGGACTTTGGACCCCATATTCTCTAAGGAAAAGACAGCCCCAAAACCTTAAATTTTATGGATTTCTATTCCTCTCTCTCCCTAATTTCTCTTCAGAATTTTTTAAAAAATATATTTTTATTGATTTCAGATAGGAAGGGAGAGAGAGCTAGAAACATCAATGATGAGAGAGAATCATTGATCAGCTGCCTCCTGCACGCCCCACACTGGGGATCAAGCCCGCAACCCAGGCATGTGCCCTGACCAGGAATCTAACCATGACCTCCCTGTTCATAGGTCGATGCTCAACCACTGAGCCACGCCAGCCGGGCTCTCTTGAGAAATTTAAAGGGAAGATTTCGCTTCTCTACGTTAATGGTGGACTTTAAAGTTAGCATGATTTTTCATCATTTCCACAATTTACTCGGGGGTACAGCAAAGTGACCACCTTCCCCTCACAGGGAAACAAGGGCAGGAACAGCCGCTCCTACGGGCCACTGGGAAGTCTCCTCCCAGCCACCCACCGGTCATCTCGGTCAGATGGACTGTACCCCGAGGTCCCGCCCCCCACCAGGGACAGGAGGTAATGTTTGTGGAGTCCGACTGTGTCTCTGCCAGGCAATCGAAAAGGGTGAATGGCAGTGACTGAAGTTCTAATATAAAGCGAGAAAGCCCTGGAAACAGGCTCATACATACCAAAGAAGTAAAACATGTATTAATATGAAAGGAAGCACAAAATTATAAGTTGGTGAATTCATTCACATATTTATTCAGTGGGAATTTTTGCTGCGTCATGCCAAAAAAGTTCATTTCTCTTGGTTACCAAAATGAAAATGATTTGCGCCTAAAAATCTATGGGCAGCCTTCCTTCTCCCCACTCCGACTCTCTAACTTCCTTTCTCTTTTACACCCTAGTTCTCTTCTTGATCGCACCTGGGTTTCCAGGGGGTGTATCTGGCAGTTACACAATTACTTCTATATGGCTTAAGAGAGGCATAATTGAATATAAAAACAAGGTTTATAAAATAACCGCCCTACTCGAGTACAACCTCATTCCACAGTGGTCGGGTCAAAAGCACACGAATGGAAGGTCCATAGGACTCAACAGCCGTGTAAAAACCAACAAATAGGGCCCTGGCCAGTGTGCTCAGTGGTCAGAGCCTTCCCCCCCCCACCCCCCCACACACACAGAAGGTTGTGGGTTTGATTCCCGGTGAAGGGCATATACCTGGGTTGCAGGTTCGATCTCCCACCCCAGTCAGGGCGGCAACCAATCAATGTGTCTCTCTCACATCTATGTTTCTCTCTGCCCCTCCCTCCATCCCTTCCTCTCTCTCTAAAAATCAATTGAAAATATATCCTCGTGTGAAGAACCGACTAACAGAATTTTGTGTGTTCGTCTATAACGGCACATCAGGAAACCTGCTGTTCTTCATTTCGCCTAAAGCAGGGAATGGGAGGTGATAAAATGTAAACGTTTTGAAAAAATTGTGCAGATTTAGAACAGATTCTTTATACTTTCTTCACTCGTCAGTATTAATGTCAGAAGTGTAAGAGCTACAGTACCATTCAAAATAATTTTATAGATGATTTCATTCATTTAAAAAGTCTTCCTCACCTAAAATCTATATAACCTTTTCATCCCCCAAATCACCTCTAATACTTTCCTTGCATTAACTCGGAGCACAAATAACTCCAAAAAGTCAAAAACGAAGATTCATTTCCAGGGCGAAGACAATCAGAGGCTGGTGATGGGATTCTCCCAGGTGGCGTTGTTATTGTAGTTAAAATCCTGATTGATGTCTCGTGGACGCTTACATCTGAAAAAATAACAAGAATCTCTGATTATTTGCTTATTTCTCCTACTGGCCGTACGCAATTCAAATACCCACAAAACAGCCACTTATCAAAATGCAGGAAACAGAAACCACGTCTTGCACCAAATCACCTTAATGGGAAAAAGTCGCCTTAAGATGGAGTCGCCCACCCAGTTCTGGCAACAGCTCAGAGCGAGGGGTGTCTCTCACAGGACATGTGGGGGTGCAGATGGAAAGAGCCCTTTGGAAAGCAATTGGTCAAGATGCTAAGAAATATGCCGAGACCCCATGAGTCAATAATTCCACTTTAAAAACGGAACTCATAGGAAAACACTTCATTTTAAATGCTCTGCATACAAAAACATGTACTACAATATTGCTTTTTAACAAAACCGGATATAGTCCAACTGTCAAATACTGTAAGATGAGGTAGTGTTATGAAGCCATCAAAAGTGGCATTTGAGCCTGGCCAGCGTGGCTCATTGGTTGAGCGTCGACCTATGAACCAGGAGGTCCCAGTTCAATTCCCGGTCAGGGCACATGTCCAGGTTGCGGGCTCGATCCCCAGTGTGGGGCATGCAGGAGGCAGCTGATCAATGATTCTCTCTCATTGATGTTTCTCTCTCTCTCCCTCCCTTCCTTTCTGAAATCAATATATATATGGAAGTGCTTATGATACATACTTCTGTGTGTGTGTGTATCTTATGATAGATACATGATATATGTAAGATATACATATGTATATATAGGGTGTCCCCAAAAATGTATACACACTTTGAATAGCTATTCATTCCAATGTGTTAAATCTGAAAAGAAAGAAACATCAGTTGAGCTATCTGCTATTACAGTATGTATACATTTTTGGGGGACTGTGGTGTGTGTGTGTGTGTGTGTGTGTGTGTGTGTGTGTGTAGCATATGATATAAATATATCAAAGACAAAAAAAAAAGTATGTACTAGTAGCTCTTGCGGGTCGCTCACCTTCGTGGTCTTATTCTGAATAATACCCCCTAGTGAGCGGGGCACACATGCCTGTCTTCGCAGCGGCCCCAGCATCAGCCTCCGATATGGAGTGGGAGAGTGGGATGGGCAAGGCTGGGTGGGGGAATACAGATGACTGAGGGGATTAAAAATAAAGGGCATTTTCCAACTGCACAGGTCAGAACGCAAGCTGCTCACTCTTCCAGCAAAACGTAGAAACATCTGAATGCGAGAAAGCGTGGCCGCGAGGTCAAGGCACTGCTTTCCGCAAGCAAAGCCGGCCCTTTCCCACGTCACTCACCCCGAGGGTCCGTCACTGCACCATCTTGTACACGGGGTCGCCCACTTTCAAGCTTCCGATTTTTTCCACCGAATAATAGATCCCAAAAAGTGGGGATGACTTGTAGATGTGCTTCTCAGAAGGATTACACAGGCGGTAGCTGAAAGAAGCCGAAATTCATCCTCAGGAACCCAAAAGGGTTAATAACCTAAGTGCTTTTACCCTACCCGGTTTGGCTCAGTGGATAGTGTCAGCCTGTTGAACAAAGGGTCCCAGGTTTGATTCGGGTCAAGGGCACATGCCTGGGTTACAGGCTGCTCCCCAGTCCGGGCCCTGGTCAGGGCTCATGCAGGAGGCAACCAATTGATGTGTCTCTCTCACATCGATGTTTCTCTGTCTTTCCCTCTCTCTAAAAATCAATGGAAAAATGCCCTAGCCAGTTTGGCTCAGTGGATAGAGCATCGGCCTGCAGACTGAAGGGTCCTGGGTTCAATTCCGGTGAAGAGCATGTACCTTAGTTGCAGGCACATCCCCAGTGCGGGGGCGTGCAGGAGGCAGCTGACTGATGTTTCTCTCTCATCGATGTTTCTGGCTCTCTGTCCCTCTCCCTTCCTCTCTGTAACAAAAAATCAATAAAATATTTCTTCAAAAATCAATGGAAAAATATCCTTGGGTGAGGATTAAAAAATAAAAAGTAGCCCTGACTGGTTTGGCTCAGTGGATAGAGCATCGGCCTGCAGACTGAAGGGTCCTGGGTTCAATTCCGGTGAAGAGCATGTACCTTAGTTGCAGGCACATCCCCAGTGCGGGGGCGTGCAGGAGGCAGCTGACTGATGTTTCTCTCTCATCGATGTTTCTGGCTCTCTGTCCCTCTCCCTTCCTCTCTGTAACAAAAAATCAATAAAATATTTCTTCAAAAATCAATGGAAAAATATCCTTGGGTGAGGATTAAAAAATAAAAAGTAGCCCTGACTGGTTTGGCTCAGTGGATAGAGCATCGGCCTGCAGACTGAAGGGTCCTGGGTTCAATTCCGGTGAAGAGCATGTACCTTAGTTGCAGGCACATCCCCAGCAATAAAATATATTTTTTAAAAAATAATAAAATAAAATAAAAATAAAAAATAAAAAAGAATCATCTAAGTGCTTTTCATAGAATTCAAGCTTTCGTCCCCAGCTTATTTATAAATAACTGGCAGGCCATAGATGCTTCTCTTTCTCATTGATGTTTCTCTCTCTCTCCTTCTCCCTCCCTCTCCTTTTCTCTCTCTCTAAAATCGACAAAAACACATATTTTTTTAAAAAATTGTCAAAAGCCCTAAAAGATGCATCCAGAAGCAAAGAGGAAGCAGCACTCGCAATAACCGATAGACAGAAATCAACCGGAAGGCCGAGTGGAAGGTGCCCGAACAGAAACCCTCCGCCCACAGGTGGTTCTAGGTGGGGGTCACATTAAAAACACACTGGACACGTGTCCTACCTCTTCAGCGTGTCCAGGGGCTCCTTCCGGTCTATCACTCCGGTATCCGGGTCCACCGTGGTCATGACGCACCTGTCAGGCAGGAGCCACAGGATTAGGTGCCGATTCAGAAGCGATGGGCGGGCCACACCCCAGGGGTCAAATCTCGCGAGAGTCCTTACCTGGGGCAAGCCAAAACCTTTTTCATTTCCGTGCTGCCAATTCGGATTTCGTCCCAGGTATCCTAGGAGAAGAGGGAACACTATCTGTTGAATTAAGGCTTCATTCGTCTTTTTTTAAAAATTATTTTTTATCCAGATGTTTGCACAGCTTGCTTGCTCTTTACTTCACCATGGCCTCATTTTATTTTTATTTATTTTTAAAATATATTTTTATTGATTTCAGAGAGGAAGAGAGAGGGAGAGAGAGATATCAATGATGAGAGAGAATATTGATTGGCTGCCTCCTGCACGCCCCCCTATTGGGGATCGAGCCCGCAACCCGGGCATCAGCTATTGGGGTACATTCATGAGCTGACCCGAATCAAACCTGGGACCCTTCAGTCCGCAGGCCGACGCTCTATCCACTGAGCCAAACCGGCTAGGCAGTGGTTCTCAACCTGTAAGTCGTGACCCTTTCACAGGGGTCGCCTAAGACCATCGAAAACACATCTATAATTACATATTGTTTTTGTGATTAATCACTATGCTTTAATTATGTTCAATTTGTAACAATGAAATTGGGGGTCACCACAACATGAGGAACTGTATTAAAGGGTCGCAGCATTAGGAAGGTTGAGAACCACTGGGCTAGGGCAAGGCTTCATTCGTCTTTAAAGCAGTTTATTCTTTGGCTGGTACTAGCCATGAAGCTAAGCACAAGAAAGCAGTGCGAGAAGACACCAAGGAATATCTCCCAAAAGGACTCAAAGGTGATTGGGGAAGGAGTTTTCCGCATTGCCAACCCTGCAGGGTCAGAATCAGCCCCGACGAAAGGAGACAGCCATTCCCATTCTGACGCAGGGGTGGGGAACGTCCAGCCCGAGGGCCGTATGAGGACCTGGAAATCCTTTGGTCTGGCCCTGCCAAGGCATTAGGGGTGAGTTCATGAAATGTTTGGCCAACAATAGCAGGCTGGTTTTTAAGCTGATCCTTTTGTATGGCCCGAGAATGATGTTATAAATATCCAAATGGCCCCGGGCAGAGAAAAGGTGCCCTACCCTGGCTAGTGTCTTGAACAGCACATTCTGAGCGTGACGCACAAAACCAGAGAGCCACTGACCTCCTCAAAGGCATCGCAGCCCGTCACCACGATATTAGGCCGGAATTGCTCCATCTTCACCTTCTTCTCCAGCCTGGTGTTCAGATCCGCCAGGGAGGCCTCCGAGATGATCATTACCGGGCTGCAGTCCGGGTAGGCCACCTGTGCCAAGAGCACGGTCCCCTCAGGCCTCGCCGCCTCGTGGCATTCCCTGGGCTGACTGCAAAGCTAAGCAAAATCTAGAAGCCAACCCCGGCCGGTGTGGCTCAGTGGATAGAGCACCGGCCTGTGGACTGAAGAGTCCCAGGTTCGATTCCCAGTCAAGAGCACATGCCTGGGTGGCGGGCTCGATCCCCAGTAGGGGGCATACAGGAGGCAGCCCATCCATGATTCTCTCTCATCGTTGATGCTTTGCTCTCTCTCTCCCTCTCCCTTCCTCTCTGACATCAATAAAAATATATATTTTTTAAAAAGTCTAGAAGCAAAAACACCCAAGTGCAGAAGGAAAGAGGGGATGCTCCGAGCTTGGAAATGGCCAAGTCAGCTCTGGGCTTAAGTGGGGAGAGGGGTTCCCCGCTGACCACACACTGAAGGCAGCAGCCAGGCTGGGGGGCCAACCTCCCCCTCCAGACCCCACTTTCCTCCTCGTTCCTCACCCCAGCGCCCAGCAGGTGATCCCCCTCCCACATCCTCATCCTCATCCAACAGGGGAAGCGTCCGAGGCCAATCAGCTCTACTGGAGTAAGGATGTCGTTCAGCTGCCACCAGTCCCTCAACATGCATTTAATGAAGCACCTACTATGCGTCAGCCTTGTTCTAGGCGGGGAAATGGCAGAGAACAACGCAGGTACAAGGCCATGCACTCGGGGAGCCTGGGGAGACACCCCGAGGAGCGTGCGTGCCACTGTAAACCTTATGTCACTGCAGAACCAAGGGCACGGGGCGCAGTTTCTTCACTGGAGGTGCCTTCCCGGCACCCGAGAAAGCCGCCCCGCGCTGCCTGGGAAAGTAGCGCTGGCTCAGGGACAGCCTGCTTCTGAAATTGTAGGAAGCCTGCATTCACCCCAAACGAACCTCTCACTTTCACCTCCCCAAGCGTTTTCTCCTGAGTGCCTGAGCGTCGCTCCTGGCTTCTCCCTGCACAGCTGCCTCCCACATTCCATCCTCCATGCACCCCCCTTCCCTCTCCATCCCCAACACTGGCCCAGGTGGCGCCCTAGTACCACTCACCTGGGCCTACACTTTCCTGACTGGGGTCCCCAGAGAGGCTCTTTGTGGGCGGCAGAGGAGGAAAGAGCAGGTGACGGGCAGGCAGAGGGAGGTGAGGGCGGGTCTCTGGCGCTCACCTGGTAGTCCTGCACGAAAGACGGGAAAATGTTCCTCGACGCCCTTCCCTTCATGCTCTTTTCAAACTGGACCAGCCTGAAGGCCTCTGTTTTCAAAAAGTTGGTGAACCACTGAGCGGCCTCGTCGCCACAGTCCCTGCCCTTAATGTCAAGACCGAAAATCCTGGAAGGGCGAGAGGAGAGACCAGGGTTACGTCCTGCATCAACAGATCCTGGGGCAGCAGGGGGGGTCCTCTGAGCCCGGGACTCAGCCTAAGCTGCTGGTCCGTGGGCCACGAGGATTCCGGATGCTTTTGGAAGCCGACAAGGATGCAATTCTGCACAGAAGTCTTTCTACTGGAACAGAAAGAGACAAACCCTAAAGCAGTGATGGCGAACCTTTTGAGCTCGGCGTGTCAGCATTTTGAAAAACCCTAACTTAACTCTGGTGCCGTGTCACATATAGAAATTTTTTGATATTTGCAACCATAGTAAGACAAAGATTTATATTTTTGATATTTATTTTATATATTTAAATGCCATTTAACAAAGAAAAATCAACCAAAAAAATGAGTTCGCGTGTCACCTCTGACACGCGTGTCATAGGTTCGCCATCACTGCCCTAAAGACTGGCTCCTCCTACTCCCTCCATGTTTGTATCAATCACACTTTTAAAAATATACATATTTTATTGATTTTTTACAGAGAGGAAGGGAGAGGGATAGAGAGAAACATTGATGAGAGAGAAACATCGATCAGCTGCCTCCTGCAGACCCCCTACTGGGGATGTGCCCGCAACCAAGGCACATGCCCTTGACCAGAATCGAACCTGGGACCCTTCAGTCCGCAGGTCGACGCTCTATCCTCTGAGCCAGTCACGGTTCGGCTCAATCACACTTTTTGATCGTCTATATTTGTGATGCTTTGCCATCTCAGGGCTTTGCTGATTCTAAAGCAAGTGGCCCTCCCGGGGCTAGAGGTAGTGAACCACTCGGCTTCCATACACATGCCAACCAATCGAGAGCCTCAGCCCCAGCCACCTCCTTTGCTGCTCTGTACACCCCAGGCCGCCATCCCCTGCCCTAGTCACCCAGAGCCGGGTACCAGGCTACTAGGGGCAGCCCCTACGTCCCAGGACCCACTGGGATTCTCCACATCCGCCAATCCTAAGCCTTTATCCTGCCTTGCAGTCCTTCCTTTGGAAACGACAGTAAAGGCTCCTGCTCACATCTCCCCTGTTCCCTCGGCCTCCTGACCAACCTGGACCTTCCCCGTGGGGCCCTGTGTCTAGGGACGGGCGAATATAAAAAACGCCTTTCTTCGCAACAGTCATTTCCTGACCTGCGAGTCTTACCACATCTGATTAAAACAATTCCCAGGGCCCAGCCCTCTTGGCTCAGTGGTTGAGCATCGACCGGTGAACCAGGAGGTCACGGTTCGATTCCCGGTCAGGGCACATGCCCGGGCTGCGGGCTCAATCTCCAGTGTGCAGGAGGCAGCCGATCAATGATTCTCTCTCATCACTGATGTTTCTATCTCTCTCTCCCTCTCCCTTCCTCTCTGAAGTCAATAAAAATATATTAAAAAACAATTCCCAGATACCTTAAAGCAATAGCCTGCACCTGATCACACCTGATCAGCCTAGACCCGTGGTCGGCAAACTTCGGCTCAAGAGCCACATGCGGCTCTTTGGCCCCTTGAGTGTGGCTCTTCCTAAGCCTTAGGAGTACCCTAATTAAGTGAATAACAATGTACCTACCCATATAGTTTAAGTTTAAAAAATTTGGCTCTCAAAAGAAATTTCAATCGTTATACTGTTGATATTTGGCTCTGTTGACTAATAAGTTTGCCCACCACTGGCCTAGACTTCTCCTAAACGTTTCCTTCACCAGCCTCATCCCCTCCTGTGCAGAGAGAGGGCTCAGGGAGGAGCCCAGGAGAGAGGCGGGGCCCCGGGCGCCGGGCGCCGAGCAGAGCACCTGCAGTCATGCACCGCGTTGGAGGAAGGCAGCTTGCTGGGCAAGACCAGCTGATCCGCGCCGGGCGCCCTGAAGACCAGGCAGTCGTCCTCGTAGGCGATGGAGACCAGGACCAGGCGGGGCTCCTGCCGGGCCGTGACCATGTGTCCGTCTTCCTTAATCACCAGCCAAAACCTGCGAGAAACAAGCCCGGGCACACTCGGGGAACCCTCCTCCTCCTCCTC
>NW_005370328.1:94569-99382 GCF_000412655.1 Myotis brandtii
TTACGCGCAGGGAGGGTGCGTGTGCGCGCTTAGGTGCGGGGCCAGAGCAGGCAGCTCCGGGGGAAATCGAGGCAGAGTGCGTCCCTGGGAGGCCGTGGTGATGCTCCAAGCAAGTGGGCTAACCTGCCGCGTAATCTGAGCTGGTCACTCTCTCCCTCTTCCCTGTCCCCTGTGGCCGGACCGTCGCCCGCCGGCCAATCCCTCTCCGCCCCGTCGTACCCCCTTACCCCGTCCACTTGGTTGCTTGGCGGAGGCGCATCGGGAGCGATTGCGGGTTTGAGAATGGGAGACGTAAGAACGAGTAGGATCTACTTTTGCTGGCAGATGCTCTGAGAAAGGCAGAACGTTCTCCCGCCAACCCATTCGGTGGACACTTCTGCTCCGCGCCCCAGTCTGGCCTCGTTTCCTGCAGCCTGAGGCCAAGCCCCCACAGGGGTCCTCAAACTATGGCCCGCGGGGCCACATGCAAATACAAATATTGTATTTGTTCCCGTTTTGTTTTTTTACTTCAAAATAAGATATGTGCAGTGTGCATAGGAATTTGTTCATAGTTTTTTTTTAAACTATAGTCCGGCCCTCCAACGGTCTGAGGGACAGTGAGCTGGCCCCCTGTTTAAAAAGTTTGAGGACCCCTGCCCCAGGGCGAGCCTGCTGGGACAGGCTCTCCAGGCCCCGGCGGTTCTCACGTGGTTTCTTGCCAAATGTTAACCTGTAGCTCAGGACTCTGCAGATGCAGCCAACCGCAAAGAATCACATGGCATTGGACCCAGGTGTATGCAAGCCATGGCTACCTTCCCTCCCAGCGGCGGAGGAGTTTAGGAGTGAATCCCGTTTCTTTTACTTGCTGCAGGTAAATAAAGCTACCTTGCGCCCTAGCCGGTTTGGCTCAGTGGATAGAGCCTCGGCCTAAGGACTGAAGGGTGCCGGGTTCGATTCCAGTCAAGGGCACATGCTGGGGTTGAAGAGGCGGCCGATCAATGATTCTCTCTCATCATTGATGTCTCTCTCTCTCTCTCTCTCTCTCTCCCCCTTCCTCTCTGAAATCAATAAAAATATATCAATAAATTAAAAATAATTGAGGAAGAGTGTCTGATGGCAAGGAGCCTGGGAGAATCCCATCAGGTTACAGGAGAAAACAGCTGGAGGTGGGAGGGGAAGGGGGGGCGGGTCCTGGAACCCACGGACACTGGGCACCCGCTGTGGACAGGCGCTGAGGCCAGACCGATGAGGGACATTTTGCTGAGTGAAGAGAGTGGGGGGAGAGGGTGACAGAGGACATGGCGAAGCTCAGTGCAGGCTCAGAAGCAGGGGGCAAAGTGTAGGGAGAGGGCTGGGAAGATAAACAAGACCAGATGGGAGACAGAATTACACTGTGTAGAAAGGAATGTGGACTTCATCCAGAGGATAAAAAAATAAATAAATAAAAGAGTAACATCATTTACTGATAAGAAGAGAAACTGGGTGGTTGGAAATATGGGAGAGACAGAAACTTTTCAGTCCTACACAGATTTATACTTTTTTTTTATTCTGAATCGTGAAAATTATTACTTATTCCCAAAAAAATCAACATTATTTTAAAATTATCCTACTTATAATCAGTCTGGAGGTGTACTAGGCTCTAGGTGAGCAAAACAGCAAACCTACCCTACCAGTTCCTAATCTATGAAGTATTTTCATAGTTTTATATATCTTTGGGTAGATTTCAAAGATGTATGAAGAGATAACTATAACCTATGCAAAATGATTGTTATACTAGAGAGATGGGCGTAGAACTTTGAAAGCACAGGTTGGGGGTGGGTAGGTTACTATGCCTGAAGACTTGGGGAGGTATTGTGTCAACCATGTTTTGGTAGGAGGTAACATGTGAACTGGGTTTTGAAGCATGAATAGGAGTTTTTAAAAATGGAAAAGAGTCCTAGCCAGTTTGGCTCAGTGGATAGAGCATTGGCCTGTGGACTAAAGGGTCCCAGGTTCAATTCCGGCCAAGGGCACATGCCCAGGTTGTGGGCTCGATCGCCCCCCACCCCCCCAGTAGGAGGGGGGCAATGTGCAGGAGGCAGCCAATCAATGATTCTCTCTCATCATTGATGTTTCTATCTCTCCTTCTCCCTTCCTGTCTGAAATCAATAAAAATATATTTTTAAAAAAGAATTTGTCTATTTTGAGTTTTTCCTCCCATAATTTTTATTGAAACTCCTCCTACTTTCTGCTGGTTCGTATAAGAAGTAAAAAAAAAAAAAGTATAACAAGCAAATATAAATGGGAAAACTCAGGAGTGACTGACTACACATGTTCTTTTTTCTCCTTGTCGAATAGGTTCCTTGTTGTGACTTATATTTTCTATAACACGTTTCTGTTACCAAGGCGGCGCCTTGTCTATGGATTGGGATGAGCCACTTTTAATGTTTCATCTTCTTCGCAGCAATCCCGGCTTGCAGTTCTACACTCTGGCTCACCTCCTGTTTTCTTTGGCTTGTCCCGTTGGCTTTGTTTTGCTTCTTTTTTTCAATAGGCAGCTTCCTCGCTTGTCCTGAAAAACCAAACTGTCTGGTCCCGCGAGATCTGTATTCTTCATGACAACAGTCAGCGGGATCTGACGGCGTCACCCCCACCAGGGGACACCCCAGTTCCCGGCCTCCCGGAGTTCAAAAAAAAAAAGTATAACAAGCAAATATAAATGGGAAAACTCAGGAGTGACTGACTACACATGTTCTTTTTTCTCCTTGTCGAATAGGTTCCTCGTTGTGACTTTTATATTTTCTATAACACGTTTCTGTTACCAAGACGGCGCCTTGTCTATGGATTGGGATGAGCCACTCTTAATGTTTCATCTTCTCCGCAGCAATCCCGGCTTGCAGCTCTACACTCTGGCTCACCTCCTGTTTTCTTTGGCTTGTCCCGTTGGCTTTGTTTTGCTTCTTTTTTTCAATAGGCAGCTTCCTCGCTTGTCCTGAAAAACCAAACTGTCTGGTCCCGCGAGATCTGTATTCTTCATGACAACAGTCAGCGGGATCTGACGGCGTCACCCCCACCAGGGGACACCCCAGTTCCCGGCCTCCCGGAGTTCAACCCCAGCCCCTTCTCCTTTGGGTCCAGGTCGGGGGCTGTCTCCAGCAGTGGCTGCAGATTTCCACCAGGGGGCGCCGCCACCAGCGTTTAGGCGAGGAGGGCGGGGAGGGGAGGGCGTGCCCGCAGCTGGTTCCTTGGGGGCCCAGAAAGGAAGTGCTCTTTTCCTTCCTGGGGAGTAAATCCTGAGGCGCAGCTTCCCTTGACCCAGCTCAGTGAAGAGTCGGTTCTGCGAGTCGCCCGGAGGCCCAGAGCTTGGAAATGCACTGGGGAGAAGCAAAGCCACGCTGTCCGCAGCCCCTGGCATTTCAACAATCACACTGTGGTCCCTGCAGGCCTAGGAGGCAGAATGCTGTTAGGCCCTCAGGTCATCCTGAGTCTGAAATAGGATGAGGCGTCTATTCCTGTTCCAGTGGAGACATCGAGTCCCCTATTGACTGAGACATTGAGTCCCTTGTCTCCCCGGAGGGCCCCACCCCGAGAGAACGAGGCAGGTGCCCACCATGGCGGCCTCCCACACTTGACTGAGAGATGCCGGAATATGTGGCACGGACCGGCCAGAAGAAAGAGGTGGAGATGTGTCCCCCCCCTGTAAGGCGGCCTTCCTTCCACCAGCTGGGACATGGGCGTCTACCTGTGTATGTCGGGCACAGTGACATCTCAGCTGATACTTGATCAATACATAGATGCTCCAAGGAATTCGTCAGGGGGGTGGGAAGGCCACCCATATCCCTTGGACATCAAGGGCAATGTCGTGGGGGCTGAAGCAGATGACCCCGAGGGCCAGGGACCTTCTGGCTTCTGGCCAACAGGCCCCCCAAGCTCCTTGGATGACCGCGTCTGTCCGCCTGTCTTTGCAGCGTTGACTCTGAGGAGGTTATCAGCCAGGATGCAGAATCCCGCTTCCCCTCTCCCTGCTCAGCGGCTGTTTCTCTGCCTTGTTTTCCTTGGCCTTTCATCTCAGCACCGCCTGCGTGAGCTCAGAGAGGAGGAGGGACTGGACAGGGATAGGTGTCAGGGGAGGGAGAGAATGTCCTTGCCTGCTGGGAAGGCCTCCAACCCCACGAAAATAGTAATAAACAGAGTGTCTCCTCGCCCATGTTCCTCACAAAATAACCTCCATTTCCCCGGCCCTTTCATCCTGTTGATTTACTAACCGGTCCAAGCCTTGACCATCTTGAATGTGGGTAGAAAGCTGCCCGCGTTGCCCAGGGAGAGGGAATTCCAGGGAGTCCTCCTAATAGTTTGGGCCAATTGAGGTTGCAGAAGCCACACAAAGTCTAGTGTAAAGATCACCTGAACAGCCCTGGCTGGTGTGGCTCAGTGGATAGAGCGCCGGCCTCCAGACCAAAGGGTCCCGGGTTCCATTCCGGTCAAGGGCACGTACCTCGGGGTTGCAGGCTGCTCCCCCGCCCCGGGTCCTGGTCAGGGCTCCCACGGGAGGTATCCAGTCCATGTGTTTCTTTCACATTGATGTTTCTCTGTCTTTCCCTCTCTCTTCCACTCCCCCTAAAAACCAATGGGAAAATATCCTCGGGTGAGGATTAACAAAAATAAATAAAATATCTTAAGAAAAAACAAACAAACAAACAAAAAAAACAACCACAGACAACCTGGTTAGATAGCGGGGAGGAGGGAAGGGTGGAGGAGAAGAAAAGCGAGACCGAGGGTGGGGTTGGAATCTGCAGGGCCTGAGCTGCGCCCTGCAAGGCTCAGTGCAAGAGAGAGACCTCCCCCCTCCCCCCCC
>NW_005370328.1:99451-107165 GCF_000412655.1 Myotis brandtii
TGAAACCTGTAAAGAATTTTTGTGAGTTTATTTGAGCCAACTGTCGACATATGCCAGAAGCAGAACCTCAAGGAATTGAGATAATGCTCCGGAGAATGGCGGGTTACATCTGTATTTATACATTTGCAATCAAAGGAGGGACGTAGGTGGGTTCCATGAAATACATTGGTGATAGATGAAGGAGGAGGGATAAAGCAAAGCAGGGAAACCCCTGGGATTGGATAAAAAGTAAAATGATGGACACGTACTTAGGCGGGTGCAGGACCAATTAACATGATAGTGAAGGAATTTGTGGTCTCTGTCCTGGCGCCCAGCACATTTGGTTGTGCCCCAGGGGCTCCAGATAAAGGGAAGGTACAAGTTACCCAGACATTTCAAGGGTGTGTTATCATAGATGCAAAAAGACAGATAGGCTCAGTGAAGGTAAAGGTTGACCTTGTCAGTGAAGATACCGGCCTAGGACCTAACTGCCCACCACAACTGCTTTTAGTTAAAGTTTAATTTCAGACCATCTTTTTTGGTGACTTTAGGTCTCTGAGTTTGCAAGACAGCCATGCAGGCCTCTCCTGAGCTTGTCAGGTCAGCATGTGGCCCCTTTCGTCCACAAAACAAACACCTAACGGCCTGGATTTCCCTGCCACAGGGTGAGCGCCCCCCTCCCTCCCAGCCCTGCCTCACACACCCCCGCCCCCAGGGCCGAATGTATCTGTTCAGTGTTCAGCAGACTCCAATGCCCGGAGAGGCCAAGGGGAGTGTCCGGCAAGTCCCAGCCTCCCCCAAGCGGCCAAGGTCAGGGACCGGGCCCCTCCCGGCACTGCCCAGGCTCCAAGGTAAAAACGATAACAATGGCTCAGGAAATCCCGCGGCTGCAGCAGCAAGACCAGGTCTTGGTGTCGCACATGGTATTTCTGGCTCAGCAGACAGGCATTGTACAAATCCAACAGCCTTGGCCTTGAGCTGGAAAGACTTCTGCCTTCTTCCTTCCGTTCCTCCCCCCGCTGGTGCCTTCTCTGTTGCTCCGGCCAGAATCGGAGGGAATTCTGATTCCTCGCTTTCCCTCACCCCTGCACCCACCTCGGCCAACCCCGTCACTTCTGTTTTCTCCATAGGCTCTGGGGACCCGTCCCCTCCCATCACCCCAGGCAGAGGCCGTTCCTCCCGAACAAGCCAGCCGCCCGGCCTCCCTGTCACGCAGCGATGCCCACCCCAGGCCCAGCCTGTCCCCTCTGCAGCCCGGGGCATCTTTTCAAACCTGGGAATGGGGAGCATCGCCCCCTGCCCCCACTAAGATTCCATCAGAAGTCCCACCTTGCCCTGGCCGGTGTGGCTCAGGTGCCTGAGCATCCTCCCATGCACCAAGAGGTCACCTGTTCTATTCCCGGACAGGACACATGCCCAGGTTGTGGGCTCCATCCCCAGTGGGGGGGCGGCGTGCAGGAGGCAGTCGATCCATGTTCTGCTCTCACATTCATGTTTCTCTCTCCCTCTCCCTCTCTCTCTCTCCCTAAAATCAATAAAAACATATTTTTTTTTGTAGACATCAGTGGGTTTAATAGCTAACAATTTATAATCTTGCATTGAAATCCTGAAACATAAAAGAAATGTAGGTTCCACAGAAAAGGGAATACAATGATCTATTTTCCTTCAAGCAGGAATTCTTGTCCTGCAATTGAATATTCACTTCCTACTGTCTGGTCCTCTTATTTGTCTTAATATAATATAGTGAAATATATTCAAAGTAAAATCCTGTAAAAACATATTTTTTAAAAAGAAAGAAAACAAAGAAGTCCCCCCCTCTCTCAACAATAGACACTGTTGATTTCTCTCTCTCTCTCTCTCTCTCTCTCTCTCTCTCTCTGTTCCTCTCTGAAATCAAATAAAATATTTTTTTAAAATATGTTTTTATTGATTTCAGAGAGAGGAAAGAAGGAGAGAGAGAGGTAGCAACATCAATGAGAGAGAATCATTGATCAGCTGCCTCCTGCATGCCTCACACTGGGGATTGAGCCCACAGCCCGGGCATGTGCCCTTGACCTGGGATAGAACTGTGACCTGTGACCTCCTAGTTCACAGGTCAGCGCTCAGCCACTGAGTCACACGGGTCAGGCAAGGACATTTTCATTTTTAACAAATGCATGAGCTGAGGCTCCTGCACCCTGAAACCCATCCTGCTGGGCTTCTAGAAAATTCTAGAGAATGGCCCCACCTTTAAGAGCCAACCAGAGCACCAGGTGAGTCAGGGCCTGGGCCAGAACAGCACCGGGCTGGTCCCTGACTGGCCCTCGCCTGCTGTGTGCAGTCCTCAGCCCGCCATGGCTGGACGCTGTGGGCATCTCACTAATGCAAAGGCCAGAAAGTGAGGGGCAAAAACATCTTCACGCGCAGAAAATTAAACCAACTGGGGTTTTTATTTACATAATCGGGCGAGATCGGCATACAAAAGAAGCCTTGGAGTCAAACATACAGAAAAAAAGCTCTAACACCCCATTCTCAGTGGGGTGCGGGCCTGGATATTTGAAAGAAACTGAAGAGAAAGAAAAGGCATAAAAGGTCGTCGGCAGCACGGGTGGCCCCTTGGGGAGTCGGGAGAACTCAGGCTGAGCTGAGTCTGAAGTTCATCTTCTGACTCAGGAATCTGGCGCCAGGCACAGTCCCTGTGAAGTTTCGACTTTTGGAATTCCTGGGTTAATTCCTAACCAGACTTCCAGAAGTTCAGAGCCAAAGGAACTTGGTCTGATAGCGTCTCTAAAATGGGGGTGACGGGGGAGGAGGGGGGCGGCGCAAGATGGGGAAGGTCTTCTGGCACAGGCCTCCGTAGCTCTTGTCCTTCCTGGGGTCGCCTTTCATTTTCCATTTCCCGGGGGACCCAGTAGGCATCTCAGCATCCCTGGACCACTCCCAGCAACCCAGCCCACCGCTCCCTCCCTCCTTCCCTCCCTCCCATGTTCCTTCCCGGGATCAGCAGGCTCAACTCTCCCACTAAACACTTTGCTTTTTCTTCCCCATTCATCGTCCGTCCATCCGTCCATCCATCCATCCCCTCCTTCCCCCCCTCCCCCCCAGCTCCCAGTGGGGCCAGGCATGACGTAATGTCTTAATGTGTGAAAACGTGCCATGATCAACTTTCTTCCTTTGGGCTTGAACAAGAGCATCCGTTTTCTCTTGTCCTCACAGACACTAGTGATGCTGGCATTGGATCCAAGTTCAACTCACCATGAGCCTCCAAGTCTTAGCTTCCCAGCTACAACTTTCTCCCCCACCAATTTCCTTTTCTGTCCATCTGTCTGTCTTCCCACCTTCTCCACTCCACAGTGCGACCTGGTTGGGCTTGAAATGTGAGCATCGGGGCCTCCTTTGCATGGACTGGAAACTTCTAGGGGCAACAGGTAGGTGTTGCCACTGATCCTACAGCAATAACTACTTTGGAGTTTCAGAGATTCCAGAAACAAAGTCGGGACAGTGGCCAATGGTGGAACTGGCCGAGGGCATGGGGTGAGGGACCTCCTCTTTCTTCCACCTTCCTCTCCAGGGGTCCAATCAGTCACTGGGTCACGCTGGGGGGTGTCAGGACCACGCTCACCCTAACCTTAGAGTCCAGGTGAGATGTGGTCAGAGTAGGCAGCATGGAAGAGGGAAGGATGCCACCAAGGCAGACAACGTGAGCTCAGAAGCCATCAAGCTTCCCCGGGCTCCTTCTTGGAGCCAAAGGCCCAGCCCAGCGAAGATTTCCCAAAGCCCAGAACCCAGATCTGGGTCCTGACTCTCCCCTTCTCTCCTCCAACCTCCTTCTGGTCCTGTTTCTAGTTCCTTTCTGCGCCTGTCTCCTACTTACCGGTTCCTTCTCTAAAGCCTACGGTTTCATTCCCAGATGTAGCATCTCCCTCGCTCCAATGGCTTGGCCCAGAGACGCTGAGCTGATGCTGCTGGCGCCCGAGTCAGGAGGCCCATGACATCGCCAGCCACATGCGTGCAGGCAAGTCTGGCCAGCCCCCAGGTGCACTCCCTCACCACCCTTTCCCACCACGCACCTGCACCTGAACTTGCCCTTCCTCCTCCCCTCACCCCCCCAAAGGAACTTGGTCTGATAGCGTCTCTAAAATGGGGGTGACGGGGGAGGAGGGGGGCGGCGCAAGATGGGGAAGGTCTTCTGGCACAGGCCTCCGTAGCTCTTGTCCTTCCTGGGGTCACCTTTCAGTTTCCATTTCCCGAGGGACCCAGTGGGCGTCTCAGCATCCCTGGACCACTCCCAGCAACCCAGCCTACCCCTCCCTTCCTCCCTCCCTCCCTCCCTCCCATGTTCCTTCCTGGGATCAGCAGGCTCAACTCTCCCACTAAACACTGCTTTGCTTTTTCTTCCCCATTCATCGTCCGTCCATCCGTCTGTCCATCCATCCCCTCCTTCCCCCCCTCCCCCCCAGCTCCCAGTGGGGCCAGGCATGACGTAATGTCTTAATGTGTGAAAACGTGCCATGATCAACTTTCTTCCTTTGGGCTTGAACAAGAGCATCCGTTTTCTCTTGTCCTCACAGACACTAGTGATGCTGGCATTGGATCCAAGTTCAACTCACCATGAGCCTCCAAGTCTTAGCTTCCCAGCTACAACTTTCTCCCCCACCAATTTCCTTTTCTGTCCATCTGTCTGTCTTCCCACCTTCTCCACTCCACAGTGCGACCTGGTTGGGCTTGAAATGTGAGCATCGGGGCCTCCTTTGCATGGACTGGAAACTTCTAGGGGCAACAGGTAGGTGTTGCCACTGATCCTACAGCAATAACTACTTTGGAGTTTCAGAGATTCCAGAAACAAAGTCGGGACAGTGGCCAATGGTGGAACTGGCCGAGGGCATGGGGTGAGGGACCTCCTCTTTCTTCCACCTTCCTCTCCAGGGGTCCAATCAGTCACTGGGTCACGCTGGGGGGTGTCAGGACCACGCTCACCCTAACCTTAGAGTCCAGGTGAGATGTGGTCAGAGTAGGCAGCATGGAAGAGGGAAGGATGCCACCAAGGCAGACAACGTGAGCTCAGAAGCCATCAAGCTTCCCCGGGCTCCTTCCTGGAGCCAAAGGCCCAGCCCAGCGAAGATTTCCCAAAGCCCAGAACCCAGATCTGGGTCCTGACTCTCCCCTTCTCTCCTCCAACCTCCTTCTGGTCCTGTTTCTAGTTCCTTTCTGCGCCTGTCTCCTACTTACCGGTTCCTTCTCTAAAGCCTACGCTTTCATTCCCAGATGTAGCATCTCCCTCGCTCCCAAGACAACGGTCCCTCCGATGGCTTGGCCCAGAGACGCTGAGCTGATGCTGCTGGCGCCTGAGTCAGCATGCGTGCAGGCAAGTCTGGCCAGCCCCCAGGTGCACTCCCTCACCACCCTTTCCCACCACGCACCTGCACCTGAACTTGCCCTTCCTCCTCCCCTCACCCCCCTGCACCTTCATGTCACTCTGACAACGACAAGCGTTACACAGTCACGACGCATCATCGTCAACCCAGCTCCGAAGTGTCATGGCCTTCAAAGGGATGTCACTTCCTTCTTCTCAAGCCCGAACTTAATCTCCTGGTGACAAAGGGCGGAGGAGGAGATGGGGGGGTCTGACGTCAGAAGCAAACTGGGCCGCCGAGGGCTGTGAGCGCCTGGAGGCCTGCGACCTGCCCAGGAGAATGTAGCAAATTTTCTCACTCCAGGTACAAGCCCTCCTCCCCATCTCACCACGGTGCTCCCACTGAGCGAGGCTTTGCCTCCACACCAGCCAGCCCTGCCAGGCTCCAGGGTGAGCAAACTGAACTCCAACCCAAACCAACATCAGCCTGATTCTCTGCGGGACTGTCCAGCCGAGCCACCGTGTCCAAGAGAGAGAGAGAGAGGCGTGAGAACGCTCAGCAGACGGGCAGACGATGACCCATTCACAGCACGCATCCGATTCGAAAGGCAAAGACTGTTTTTCTTCCAGGTATTTTGTGGCTTCAAGTCTGTGATGCTCCGGATTTGCAGGGCTCTGAGAGCAGAGGCCTCCTGGTTCTGCAGGCGCCGGGCCCTCGCGGCTCCCACTAGCGGACAACGGACGCCACGCTGGTGGACACGGCGAACGGGGCGGAGTAGGCGGCGGCGAACCCCTGCAGGCCGATGACCACGTAGTGGCAGCCTTTGGCGATGGCCTTCCCAACGTTCTATTTTCAGGAATCAAGACAAAAGCAAAGAATTGGGTCAGGCGACTTCTGCACGAGGGTGACATCCCCGAAGAATCATTTTGCTTCGTTCTCCCCGGGAGCACATTAGCAAGATACCGTGTTTGTCTCACACCCACCCCCAGCCCAGGAACATGTGGGGACTCAGGACAGATGTCGCCACCGTGCAAAGTGCTTTCGAGCTCCTCATGTTTCCAGATCATTCCGAGATCCTGGGGACAGCAGGGGGGCTGCTGGTTCAGAAACCAAACCGGTTTTGTTTTATTTTTTTTAACCAAAGCCGACTCTTCCTCTGTTCCAGCTAAGTTACCAGTTCATATGAAGGCTGGGTCAAGGTTTCCTCTATCACCTTATCCCAGCGCCTGCCCTGTCGTCTACCAGCAGGACAGAGCCCTGACCAACCCACACATTTGTCTCCTTAAAGCAGGGGTCCTCAAACTTTTTAAACAGGGGGCCAGTTCACTGTCCCTCAGACCGTTGGAGGGCCGGACTATAGTTTAAAAAAAAACTATGAACAAATTCCTATGCACACTGCACATATCTTATTTTGAAGTAAAAAAACAAAACGGGAACAAATACAGTATTTGTATTTGCATGTGGCCCACGGGCCGTAGTTTGAGGACCCCTGCCTTAAAGGCTCTGATGGTTGCATCCAGAGAAGTCAGCATTTCAGACACAGTTACAAACTCCTAAAGGGTGAGGACTGGGCCGTACTTCCTTTCTTTTTTAAAAAATATATTGTTATTGATTTCAGAGAGGAAGGGAGAGGGAGAGAGCGATAGAAACATCAATGAGGAGAGAGAATCATGGATCGGCTGCCTCCTGCACGCCCCACACTGGGGATGGAGCCCACAACCTGGGCCTGTGCCTGACTGGGAATCGAACCCTGACCTCCTGGTTCATCGGTCCGCGCTCAACCACCAGCTGGGCAGGCTGTCCTTTCCCACCTCCACTCCTCCTGCCCCTTTTCTGCAAGACCTGGTGCTAGACAGGGCCATCCAAGGATTCAAATGCAATCACAACAGAAAAACTTAAGACGGCCGCTCGTGACCAACATAAATCGAGTCGTTGCCCCCATCTTCCTCTCCTCACCCCCAACCTCCCTCATCATTATCGATGACCTCAGCATTCATGCAGGTGACCTGGACCTCGTCATCTACCTTGTCCCTCAACCGTATGGCCTGTCCAACGTCAGTAACCAGGGGACTGGTTTCGTGGAAAATCCCTGATGGCAACCACAAACCTGTCACTTCCCACACTGCCTGCAAGCCTTCCCTGTCTGTCCAGTGGCTGACGTTCTCTTTCTCCCAGGTGCCATTTCGTACCTTTTTCTTTTTTTAAAAAATATTTTATTGATTTCTTACAGAGAGGAAGGGAGAGGGATAGAGAGTAAGAAACATCGATAAGAGAGAAACATTGATCAGCTGCCTCCTACACACTCCCTACTGGGGATGTGCCCGCAACCAAGGTACATGCCCTTGACCAGAATTGAACCTGGGACCTCTCAGTCCGCAGGCCGACGCTCTATCCACTCAGCC
>NW_005370328.1:107669-108772 GCF_000412655.1 Myotis brandtii
CCCCCCCCCCCCCCCCCCCCCCCCCCCCCTCCCCCGGGGCAAATGGCAGTATGTTACAGGTGCATATTTGTGTCTTTATCCAGCTTTCAGGCCCTTGAAATAACCTTGGGAATATTTGGGGCAAGAACTCAATTCTCAGCTGGTGGACTACATGTCCCGACTAACAAGTTTTTTGAGATATCAGCTGTCTCGGCCGATTTTTTGCTTTGAGTTGACAGAGTAATTTGAGTTAACGAGCTTCTTAAAGAGCTCCATCACGGAACGAATTAAACTCGTGTAAGTCAAGGCCCCACTGTATCCTGGGGAGGATGTTGCCGAAACGGAGCCACTGGGCTGCAAGTCCACACTTTGCACCTGGGTCACCTTCTACACCAGTGGTTCTCAACCTTCCTAATGCCGCGACCCTTTCATACAGTTCCTCATGTTGTGGTGACCCCCAATTTCATTGTTACAAATTGAACATCATTAAAGCATAGTGATGAATCACAAAACAATATGTAATTATAGATGTGTTTTCCGATGGTCTTAGGCGACCCCTGTGAAAGGGTCGTTCGACCCCCAAAGGGGTCGCGACCCACAGGTTGAGAACCGCTGTTCTGCACGCACCTGCCCACGCCCAGGCCTCAGTATCCCCACCTGCCCAGCACACAAGGGAGTGTAAGACACTCCTAGGATGGGAACCGGTTGGTAAGCGACCCTTGGGCCTGTCACTAACCAGCCAGCAGCGGGGGCGCTGGCGGATGGGCGCCTGGGGACACCTCGGCTTTAGTTTCTATCCTTACTCGAAACTTTTCCTTCCTTTCCCAGGTCACAGCAGAACAGTTTGGGGGACTGAAGTAGTGAATGCTGGAGAGAGGGTGGCTGTGGGGGGCGCCGAAGGGCACAGGGAGCCCAGGACGTTGAGCGCAGGCACACGGTGGGGACGGGAATCCATTCCCCACTGGGAAGCCCCGGGCGCACCCCGCACCCCGATCCCGGGCAGTGGGGGGGCCTACCTTGCCGTACTTCTTCAGCTTCTGCCGGTACCTCCGCTTGGGCTTGTCCCCCGGCACCGGGGATGGGGCCACCGGCTCCTCCAGCGGCTCGTAGCGCTCGGGGAGGAC
>NW_005370328.1:109166-113184 GCF_000412655.1 Myotis brandtii
GGAGCAGCGCCCCCTGCCCGTGGGGCCCGGGGTTGCAGCGGCCCCACCGATGCCTGGGCTGGGGGTGACCACGCTCAGTCCACCCTCCCGCGTCCCCACCTGCGGGCCCAAGGGGTCAGGGACGTGCACCCCGAAGGGTCAATGCACCGGTGAACTTTCAAACCATGTCACTTGCCACGAAATAAATGGACCTCAAATGATGTGTCTCAGCTCCCAAGCTGGGCGGGTTCTGGCCCTTCTGCGGCCAAAAACAGATAAGAGGGCAGGAGAGTTCTTCCTTCGCTGGGACTGCCCACGGGGTGTCCCCCGGTGGGCCTGGCAGGTGTTTGGGATTGGCGCTTTCCTTGGTTCTTTGGGATCCCCCGCGGGACACTCCACTCTCCTGCCCATGGCCCAGCAAATGCCCCCACTACCTACTCCCTCTCCATCTTCATCAGCCCCAGGGGTCATCTCCGGCCTTCCTGTCCTCAGCCTGTGTGCCCTTCATATGGCTGCATGGGACAGGGTTTCCTACAGGGAATCCCAGGCTTCCCATGACCGGAGAGCAGGCTGTCCACTGGGCCATCCCCACTGTGACTTCTAGAACAACGACAGAGCTGTCGCTTGTACTGCGGTTAGGAAGCTGGGGCACCAGCAAGACACCCCCAGGGCTGCTGGCTGCAGGGATGCATCACCTTAGCTGCCACCTGGGGGTCCTCCCCACCCTCCCGGAGTCCTGCTAGGTCTGAGCTGGCTGAGCACCCACACCTGTGCCCGTCTCTTGGGACTCTGAGACTGGGGACCAGATCCCCACATCTGGCACCGGAAACACACCTGCCAGGCCGCATTTCCCTCACCGGCTGAGCATGGCTGGCACCGCGCTCCGCCATCCAGAGCTCCTGGGAGTGCACGGATTATATGCTCATTTGCTCCCTTCCCTCTGGTACCCGAGGGACTCGGGAACATGCCTTGTCTCCGAGCCTCTGCACGCAGGAAGGAGGGGAAGGATGTTGAGTGCTAACCCACAGGCATCTTTCCTTACTGGTGAGAATCAGCCACCTGCTCTCCACGGAGCAAAGACCTGGGAGAGCTAAGACCCGTGACAATATACCCTTAGTTATAGAGTAAAACAAAGGCTGTCTTAAACATAATCACTGATTTGGAACAACTTGCGTAAAAATAGTTATATTTAATTGAAAGCAAAGTCCATTTTAGACATATAAAGACTTTGTTTTTTTAAGAAAAATATTTTTATTTCAGAGAGGGAGGGAGATAGAAACATTAATGATGAGAGAGAATCATTGATTGGCTGCCTCCTGCACGCCGCCCACTGGAGATGGAGCCCGCAACCTGGGCATGGGCCCTGACCGGGTATCAAACTGTGACCTCCTGGTTCATAGGTTGACACCCAACCACTGAGCCACACTGGCCAGGCTCTTCCACATTCCGGCCTAGCCTGCCGGCCTGCACTGCCCTGTCACTGAAAGGTGACTGTTTCTCACCTCTGTCCCCCTCAGTCACTTCCTGGGGCCAGGCCAGGCCACTCCTCTGCCCACCCCCCAGCTCAGTGCCTGGTCCAGGAATGCGAGCTGTGCGGCTGGCTGCTCATCTGTGAGGCAGGCCCTCCCTGGAACTCCGTCACCTCCAGGCTGTCCCTGCAGCCACGACGTCCACCTCCCACCCAAGAATGGGTTCGGTGCTTGCGGTGCAGATTCACACCTGTGTTTTCCCCAGACCCAGAGTTTCTGGAATCATTTTCCATCGGAAGCAGAACCAGAAGTCCCCTGTGGATAAAGCTTCGAAGTGGGATCTCTGACACTTAAAAGAATTCTTTCACAATATAATGGATTCTCTCTCATTCATCCAAAAGACTTTTGAAGACTTGGAAAATGACTGAGCTATGTGCACTTAATACTATTGAGAATAGAAGAATATTTGTATGGAGAAACGAAGTCAGAAATATGACCTTATACGTCAAAAGAGTATGTTTAACATTTTAAAAAATGATTTGAGAGAAAGGGAGAGAGAGAAAAACATCGCTTCATTGTTCCACTCATCCATGCACTCGCTGGTTGCTTCTTGTATGTGCCCTGACCAGAAATCGAACCCACAACCCTGACACACTGGGAAGACGCTCTAACCGACTGAGCTACCCAGCCAGGGCCAAGAGAGTATTTCTAACAAAACCTGAAAAATCTGCAATGGTATGTATTCACCCTTGCCAATGGTATTCCATTCTGACACACACATTTATATACCTATGCATATTCTAATACATATATGTATATGTATAGGGTGTTCCAAAACAACATATACACACAAGGCTACCTGGACCAGTTAAAGGATTCCTTTGGCTAAATTGTGACATTCTGATCACCCTAAAAGCACTCATGACTACAAATAATGGAAATAAATTGAGTCAATGAAGAGCCATCGGTGCATCCCAGTATTCTAAGAGAAATCAATGTATGATATTAAAAGAACATGGCTATAAAAAACTATATTATTTTCAAATATCATTTTAATTTTCTCTATGTTCTTTGGTCCTGCTAGATTTGCACAGTATGAGAAAAACACAGAATTCCAACCAGTTCTAGAAAACTTATGAAATCACTACATCTGGATATGAGGGGTCCAATGGAATGGGACTGGCTGCTTTTGCAGTCAGATGGGAAGTCATTTAAATAACCCCAAAAGTGCAAAATCCGCTGAAGCATTGAAGGACATTAACCTCAAATCTGTGAGTAGACAGAAAAAGTGCTATTCTTTTAATCCAGTGAATGTGGGCCACGAGAGCAAGCACTTTTGGGGTGCAGTGGGGTGTCTGTTTTATGTACAGGTCCACAGAGTTGCAACTATTGTGGGTGGTAAGATTGAGCAATGCATACTGGATGAGGTTCTCTGCCCCCTTGTGGTGGTGTCTGGTAATAACTGGAACCAACAACTATTTCCATGTGTCAAAAAGTTTAGAAGACCCCTGGCCGGTTTGGCTCAGTGGACAGAGGGACCGCCTGCAGACTGAAGGGTCCCGGGGTTCAAGTCCGGTCAAGGGCACATGCCCAGGTTGTGGGCTTGATCCCCAGTACGGGGCTTGCAGGAGGCAGCTGATCAATGATTCTCTCTCATCGGAGTTGCAACTATTGTGGGTGGTAAGACTGAGCGATGCATACTGGATGGGGTTTTTCTCTGCCCCCTTGTGGTTGTGTCTGGTAATAACTGGAACCAACAACAATTTCCATGTGTCAAAAAGTTTAAAAGAGCCCTGGCCGGTTTGGCTCAGTGGACAGAGGGACCGACTGCAGACTGCAGGGTCCCGGGTCCGAGTCCGATCAAGGGCACATGCCCAGGTTGCAGGCTTGATCCCCAGTACGGGGCTTGCAGGAGGCAGCTGATCAATGATTCTCTCTCATCATTGATGTTTCTCTCTTTCTCTCCCCCTAACCCTTCCTCTCTGAAATCAATAAAAATATATTTTTAAAAAAGTTTAGAAGAAATGGTGGCCTTTCTGTGCTTTTGGCTGGAACTCTATCCATTCAGTCTGATAGCAGGCACGTCTCACACTGAACAGAATCTATGACTGCCAAACACATCACCACTGAAGTGCTGCTCAACAGACCAAACTTTCTAAAACTGGGTTCACGAAGAGGAAGGCCAAGGGGATGGTTGTTGATGAAATGGTGGGAAGCGCAGCAAGCTGGGGTTCCAGAAACGGGGGGTGCAAAACCTCACTGGGCTAGACTTTAGACCAAATCACACCATCTCTGAGCCCATTTTCCACAGCAGAGAAACGAGGGTGTGAACCATATGGTTTCTCAGGCCACGTGGGTCCCTGGTGTTCTGAGAAGACAAAATGAAGACGTTTAAAAATGTGAAGCCATATCCCAGTCTGGAGTCATGTCTGTCCATAGTTAAGTAAAACCTTTTCACAAATAGGACTATACAGTGGGGCCTTGACTTACGAGTGTCCCGACTAACGAGTTTTTCGAGATACGAGCCGTCTCTCGGCCGATGTTTTGCTTTGAGTTGCGAGCTAAAATTC
>NW_005370328.1:113274-113874 GCF_000412655.1 Myotis brandtii
CTCGCTTGTTCACTTTTTGATTTGACATACGAGTAATTTGAGTTACGAGCTCTGTCACGGAACGAATTAAACTCGTAAGTCAAGGCCCCACTGTAGTTTAAAAGAAAGGAAACATTACCACTCATTCTGCACTCAACCCCGAAGCTAAGGGCTTGGACCAGCCCACCCTTCCCAGCCCCTTTACAAACAACTGAGAAGAAAATAAATTATGTCTGTTATAGGCCTACTGTGAGGCCATTTCATTTTCAAATAATAACAGAAAGGATGCATTTTTTTCATTTGATGGAGAAAAAGGCTGCAAGAAAGCTACAGGGAAAGTGGAAAAGGGAACGGTCTTTTTGAAGAGGGAACAGAGGTGACACTGATGCTAGAGATACCTGAATGCCATCAGCAGGAATCGCCTGTGTCATGTTTCCAGGTCCGAGCCGTGTTTCCAAGTCCGAGCCGAGGCTGCCAATCAGGGCTTTACGCAATCTGCTTATTAACCCATGTGAACCTTGGCAGGCCCTAGAACAGGGGTGGGCAACCCTTGGCACGCGTGCCAAACATGGCACGCCAGTAACTTTTGCTGGCACTCGAAACCCTCTTATAATCTTCCAT
>NW_005370328.1:114026-124544 GCF_000412655.1 Myotis brandtii
CACTGATAATATCAAACGGAGTCATAAAGTTTTCTGTCGGACTATCAGTGTACATGTATACATTAAAAAATAAATGTATTTTTCATCATCATATACTGTGTTTTTGTCGCTCAAATGAATTTTATTATTTCTTCAAGGTTCTTCACATACGTACACCTTAAGAGATATCATCAAGTAGGAACATGTTCTCAAAAAATCAGGGTTGGCACGCAGAAGAATTTTGAGTCAGAGATTTTGCTGGTTTTGGCCGCACTCACAAAAAGGTTGCCCATCCCTGCCCTAGAATAAGTAGTTCATTTCGGACACGTGTCTTACCACCATGACTAACGTCAAGCCTCTTCTCACGTATTCCTTCCACCAAAAGGGTCTTTCCCAGCCTCCCTCTTACACTTGACCCACCCTTGCCATCCCTCGGAAGGCCTTCCTTTCTCACGTCCACACATGGTAGCTCCCCTTGCTCCGCACTCCGGGAGGACCTGTGGCTGGCGCTGGCTTGAACGCTGTCCTGGTTTCCTAGTTGGGTGTGTTTTTTTGTTTGCGTTTACACTTGGTCTTCCTGAATGAACCAAAGTCTTGGAGAAGAGGAACCATCTTTGACAATTCCTTTATATTTCTTAAGATGTAGTAGGTACCTCAATAGATATTTTAAGAATCAAGGCTGGGATCATCTTGATTAATTGACACGTGCTAATGGAATCACGTATCTATAGTAAATTGGTGCCTCACTCATGTCTAGTTTGGTTGCCCACATTGGAAATGGTACTGCCGGTGAAAATCTCTTCATCACAAGGCCTTTGGGATTTTAAGTAAAATCCTACGTTAGAGAATATGATTGGGTTAAGGTTCTGGAACATAGTTCATTTTATTTATCAAATTTTAACTTTTCAACTTAATACTGTGCCCCAGTCTTTACATAATAACTAATTTATTAGGGATGTTATAGCAAATAATATTTAAACAGAGACCAAGGACACCCTGATATCACATAGCCAGTGAACATAAACTGGTTATTTATTGATGCGAACATATTGTAAAATTCTTCTAAATCAAGAAAATGTATGCTGTTATGAATATATAAAACTGATCGAACATATTGTAAAATTCTTCTAAATCTTCAAGAAAATGTATGCTGTTATGAATATATAAAACTGAAAATCTAAAGTGACTCTCCAAGGGACATAGGTAATACTTTCGACAATAAACATTTTTTTCAATTTTAAAAATAATAAAGTGACTATCAAGATTTCATTTTTAGTTCGTAAAAAATATTGAAGTAAATTTCCTTCCCACAAACATAGAAGAGAGAGAAAGTATAAAAAAACACCAGTTCCTATGTTGAAAAAGGTATGATGTCTGTTTTTATAAAACCATTTAGACAATAGGAACCGCTATAAAAAGATGAACGTTTTCTTGCTGTAACAACATCCTGAAAACCTACATAGCTCCACCCCCTGCCAACAGAATGGAGAAGACACGACATAAACCCCCCTTCTGTCCTAGAAAACAGGTCATCCACATGCCGGTGAAGAGCAAAAGACGAGTGCTTTATTATGAGAACTGTTCAAGTAAAATTTCAGTGTGCACCAGTGGAAGTGAGAGGAATTTGCATCAATTGTCTGGAATGAACACGAGGTTAAAAAGGGGCTACACAGTTGTTTGCCAAACACCACCCTTGGCTAAGGCAAAAAAAAAAAAATACACTTGGTGTTCGAACAGAACCGTACAGAAGAGAGCTACATCACAGTCCAGTACAGAAGGTAAAATCCACCCTAGTCTGGAAGCCACGGGAATGAATGGCACGTCCCCTACCGAGAGCCGTCTCGTGTAGGTTGGAATTACAGTATTTATCACAGCTGTCGTGTTCTGCAGACTCATAAGATTTGAATACACTTTCTATGCCTCCGGAGTGTGCGGAGGGGGCCCATTGGAAGATAGTACAGTCATTACAACATTCAGTAACATTGCACAGTCAACCTCCAAGGCTAATTCCGTATCAAGTAACGAGTATTAAAATGTACCTTTACTAGTGGTTTTACATCGCAGGGATCATTCATTATGAAAGGAAACTAGGCAAACGCCTGATTACAAAGCCGCGAGTTATAGGCCTAACGATGTGGAATAAATACAAGAAATCTGGCAAAATCGTAAAAACAGAGAAGTTACGTGGGAACCAAATGAACGACCACATGAGCGTAAATCAAAGATATGCTGTTATAAATAGTATATTTTGCTCCACAGTCTCCTAAGGACTCACAGATACCACTGTGTCGGGGGTGGATGGAGAGGGTGAGGGGCGAAGGAGGCAAGCGTCCCCAATGCCAGTGAATTCCTGAGGTGGCATTATTTCCTAACTGACGCACTGACCAACACTGGGAAGATGAGTTGTGCTATGAAACTGTCCGCTATTATTATATTCCCACAAGGACACTGCGATATTGGGAAGGCAGCAAACCTATTGCGCTATACTAGCCAGATAAGGTATTGATTCTTTTTCATTTTGCTGCTACGATTAGCAGAGGGTCAGAAAACACTTTCAAGTTCAAAAGACATTGGATGTAGGTTTTCACTTCCCCTCAGTACTTCTTAGTTAGCTCAAGGCAAAGCTATAACTTATGTTCATGGACTCTATTTTAAAAACTCTAAGTGCCAACACTGTAAACATGTCGTAACTTCTCAACTAAACCTTGTCTGGTAACAAGAATAAGAGCAAAGATAAGCAGGAATAGTTCTGTGTGGAATAAAGCTGATCTAGGGATCAGCTTCTGGTTTCAATTTCAATACGACTTGAAAATAATTTTTTAAAAGTCCATGCTACAATCGTAAAGATTACTTCTGTGCACTTTCAATTCTGGACACAATTACCTTCAAAATTACATGATGGAGGTAAGAATTTTAAAAACCCACCAGAATGTAAATAACAGGGAAGAATATTTTCAACTCAGAGCATCAAACGTACATTTATGTGCAGAAATCTAGACAACTATACAAGTTTTGAAGCAATCATCTGTTTTATTATACAACTCTATGAACAGAAAATGAACAGAAATACACAATATACTTACCTGTACATGTGAACCTACTTTTTTTTAGCTACAGATATTTATTATAGTTCATACTGACTTTAATTTTACAGTTCATAACTATGTATAACCTTATCGTGTTAAGGGCAAATTCTACATGGGTGATTCACAGGCCAATCGCATTAGGCATATTACCCAGTACATTCAAGAACTGTACCTCATTCGGATGTGTCTTCCCTGATCCTGCCACGTGGAGTTCCTTTACAGTTTGAGCTCATTGGCTATTTTAGATGCGATGTTCTTAAAGGCAATCGACGTCCCAGAGATTCGCTTGAAGCGGACCCCGTTCAGCGACAGCCGTGGCAGTTTGCACACTTCCATCTCCCACTGCACGAGGCTGTCCTGCCGGGCATCTCCGTGGACGCAGAAGAGCAAAAACCTCTCCTTCTGTTCGTAATCGCAGTTGTTTGCATCTAACACTTTCCGGATCTCTCGCATCATGTCATTGGGGTCCATGGAACTGGTGGTCTTCATGCTCCAGGTGAAGCGCAGAGAGCGTGGCTTGGGGTCCTTCCCCTCTTCCTTGTCTCTTTCTTTCGGGTCCCCGGATGTACTTCTGGAAGAACAGGGCACAGGGAGAGAACGCAGAGAGAAGTTCCACTCAGCACAGAAATCGACACACACACAAACTCTCAGGGGTCAGAATTCAGTGCTTCAAAAAATGACCTACTTTGCAAACTACCATCAGGCAAGTGCAAAGGTTCATGCCATCTTGCTGTTACAAAAACCGACCCCAGGATGCCCTCTGTTTTGACTTTGTTAAGATCTTCCATCTAAAATAGCGTGTTTCCGTAAATGGACTTTTTTGTGGGAACAAGTTTGCCGCTGGAAGTGAAGAACTGAATACTTTTTGAGGTCCTTCCATAGTTTTCTGTTTCAATTTGCAAAAGCCCAATCTTCATTTTCTGTACATTTGTACAAGAAGAGAGCCCACTAGCACTGTGCTTGTAAATACACAATTTTGAAACATAAAGAAAAATTTCCCCTTTTCTATCTTTTTTTTGGGGGGGGGTAGGAGAAAGACTTGGGACAGCACAGTAGCAATGGCCACAGAGGGGTTATTTCTACCTGATAATGAAGAAAGAAGCTGGTATTGCAATGAGGTGAAGATGCCAGGTCGTACCACACACAGGAGTGTGGGCATCGGGCCCTCGAATCGTGTCCATGCTTTGCTGAAGACATCCTCAACACGGTCTACAAGGCTCCACACACCTACACCCCAGCTCCTCGCCCCGACCCTCACCGCTGCGACTGTCCTCCTCGCTCACTCCCCCCAACACACTGGCCTCCATACTATTCCTGGAACCTACACCGTCTGGTCTGGCCTTGAGGCTTTCGCACAGGCTGTTCCCTCCACCAGAGTAGATGACTGACACGTATTTCTTAAGCGCATCAACCTCACTGAATTTTCCTTACTGTAGATCTCCCATGAATAATACAGAACCAGATAACCCATTTCACAGAATCAGAGAGGTAAAAGTCGTAGATTTTATGATTCAGAATACCCTATAATTAAATTTAATGAGCGATTATTCAAATATAGATGTTATAATTCTAATTTGCTAACCCATCTCACCTACATATGATTTAAAGTAGTGGTATATTTTTAAAGTATAATCTACTATCTACATATATTAAACATTTTATATCAATATTATCCTATAATGTATACTCATGTATACATTTATATATACATTTATATATGAATTTTCAGGGATATGTGTATACTTATATTTCCCCCCTCATTCCTAGGCTTCTGAACGCCCAAAGCTCTGCAAACTATGCAAGCTTGAAAAAAAAAATAAGGAAAGAAATAAGTAGAGAAAAGAAACCTCCAAAGACTATGAACTAAGTATGGAGCGCATTTATCCCAATGCCTTCTCCAGCATTCTCTCTCTGCTCTCTGACCCTGAGCCCCGGGCCTCCAGGAATGTGCAGATCCAAGCAGAGACACTCATCAGGAGCGCACGCACACTCAGGTCATGGGTCAGCATGCTGGGGCTGGAAGGGACCCAAGAGATCACGTGATCGACCACTCATTTTAAAAACAGAACTGATGGCTAGGAAACTTAAATTACTTTTTAAAGCTCATACAGCTAATGACTTGAAAGAAAGACTAGAAATCAGATGTCTTATTCCAAGTCTAATTTGCCTTGCGTTCCACCCAGGAAACTTGGTGAACTTCAGACAACAGGCACATACGAGACATTTTCTGGGTGTATCTCAAGGGCATCCCCAGTGGCAACGTTAACTCAGGAGCTCCTGGAAATGTTATAGTAATAACCACATCTGTCCTTTATCGAGCACTCACTCCATGCCAGGAGCTGTGCTACCTGCCTCACATGTGCTAATTCCTCGTTCGCCCCTCACAACCACCCTGTGGCGGTCAGAATGAGGAACTAGGGGCACAAAGAGGTAGAATCACTCTTCTAAAGTCACACAGATCATCCTGGGAACTGGTAGAAGAACACAGCTCACCCCCACACGGTCTGGGCTCAAGAGCCCATGCTATTCACCATCACGCCCCACATCTCTCTGCAAAGACAGAGACTTATTAGCACTGGCCTGGTCCCTCCTAGGCTCCCCACTGTCTCTTCTGTAAAATGGGACACTTTCCTCCTGGTGGTTGTGTGGATTCAATGACTAGCAAGTTTGTTCAAAAGCAAAAGAACAAACAAAAACGAAACCATGCCAATGAACTGAAATATTAGCAGGCGCCTGTGACACTGTCCACTACTAAATGTCTCAGAGGGAAGTTTAGAAAAAAGAGAGAAGACTCCAGAAGGGGGCTCAGAAGTGATGACCTAGTGCGGGATGACATAAGTCCTTTGTGTTGCCTGCCTCTGGCTCCCTTCCACGGTGTGACTCAGGCACCTACCTCCATGAAGAATCATTTCAACTATTATAACTAAACATAAATACAGCGCAGTTTGTAAAAAGAACTACCTTGGAATGTTCAAGCAAGTTTTTCCCAAAGCTCATGATGTTTTATATCCCAAGTCATTTTAAAAAGTAGAAATTAAATCGAGGCTGTGTTCAACTGGTCAAAAATTATTCCTGAAGGAAGCGGGGCATGTGTTCACACAAACTAATTCAGTGCCTTTGTTCCTTAAACTTCTCATTTATAAATGTAAACACAAGTAGTAACATGTCATTAATGTGGTCCCCAGGCCCCAGGCTGCCCATCACAAACCCTGGGAGTGGGACCCAGCCATCCGTTTAATCAAGTTCCGACTGTGCTCAAGTTTGAGACCTGTCGTCAGGTCGAAGACACAACCAGTATTAAATGTCAAAAAACCACAAAGCATGCCACAAAGCATTTCCACACGTGGCCTATAGCCGAACACTCACCTGAAGTATATCACTAATATCAAATCTTCCCATGGACTTGGTTACCTCAGTGATCTATGCTATTTAAGACTAATATTAGTGACATCGTTTTAGTGAGAAAAGGATCAGTACATTTTAATCTATTCATTCTTTTGCCAACACATCTATTACGGGACAGAAAGGCCATTTCTCTACAAAGCATACAATTCAAAATCATGTTTGGAAAACACAAACTTACAGTTAATTAACTTACACGTAATTAAATGCTAGGCAACATGAGGGAAACCCATCCCAATATAAACATTTAAAATACACATACTAGCTAGTGATTCATTCTATTCATTTTAGGAAGTGCTGTCGGTATTTCAAAAGCACGTTTGCATACACGGGCCCTGGCAGCGAAGGGTTAATAGTGGCTCCTCACCTTGAGGTGTCTGTTCTGCCACTGGCTTCGCCTTCACTTGGATCCCTCAAAACAAAGTGAAGGTTGAGATTTAATGATAAGAGTGAAAAATAGATCAAGAAAACCTACATCTGAAATGATTTTAAAATTAACTTGTTGAGCCAACTTCTAGCGTGACAGTTTCTGTGACTCGTCAGTCTAATACTGTTTCTCATGTTTTTCAACATAACCACACTGAACTGTCACTCATTGAGCGTCTACTGGGTATTGTCAGGGAGGAAATGCTGGGTGATGGTTTAGGATTTTTTTTATACATGATCTTCCAATTCTCCGACATGATTTTAAAGTTATAATTTATTTTTTGGTTTAGTTTAGTTCAATCTAAAGTTAAAACTATTGAATAATTATCAACAGCAAGATTCAACTGCGTATTTGTTATGAAACAGAATTCTAGTAGTCGCTCAATTTTAGAAAACATACACATTAACCTAGTAGTTAGAAATGAAGCTCAACACATATATCAGTATTTCTAAAAATAAGTACCAATTTTTAAATAAGCAGTTAACGTATTTCAGAAGTTAAGCTAACGATTCATGCACATGATAAAATATTACAGCAAATGAACAGCCTACCCAAGCAGGTGAGTCTAAAAACATGAACTCAATCTTAAACAGAAACATTGATCTTACCTGGATATCCACCTGTGAAAGAAAACCAGGAAAACTCTACTAATTGTCCTTTTGTTGAATGTAATTGCTATTTTAAAAATCTACCAAAATTTTAACTACTTTGTCATTTTCAAAGTTAATTAAATACTGACATAGGAGTATCAAATTGTAAACCCATTTAAATATATGAAGAGGTGGCTTGTGATAGCAAAATATTAATAAACAGCTGGGGAAAATGATCCACTTGAACTTTTAAGTTAATGTTTTAAGTATCCCCATATAAGTGAGCTACGGTGAAAAAATCATCAGGTTTGTCCTAGCCGGGTGGCTCAGAGCATTGTCCTGTACACTGAAAGGTGGTGGGTTCGATTCCTGGTCAGGGCTCATACCTAGGTTGTGGGTTCAATCCCCATCGGGGTGCATATGGAAGGCAACCGATTGATGTTCCTCTCTCTCATGGATATTTCTCTCTCTCTAAAAATCAATAAAAACATACCCTCAGGTGAGGATTAAACAGAAATCATCAGGTGTGATGCAATTTCCAGCTTACAGAGTCGGTATAGAGAACCTACCCACAGTGTATGGGTCTAAAAACTATTTAAAAGACTTTGAAATAAATCATCTCCATCTCCCTTGATCGATGATTCTAGGGTAAATCGCTTTCCTAAGACCAGAAAGCAACACTCTCAGGTGGTCATTTTGGTGAACAGTCTTCCTACTGGCCAGGAAGAGCTACCCCCCCCCCCCCCCCCCCCCCCGCTTCCTCTTTGGAATACTGGTTTCCAAGTACATGAATGATGAGCTCACCCCTACTGCTCTCCTTCCCTTCTTAACGCTCAGCAAGCCCAATTCCTTTACTTTTCCCCCTATGAAAACCCCACTTTTTCACCTAAGCACTTTAATGGCACACCAACTTGGTTGGTCCCAAAGTTTGTGAGGCATCTTGGCTCCCAAAATGACCCCAAGAACACCCAGTTCTGGTCACAGAGGGTGTCCATGTGTGGGTTCCACTTCTTCAGGCCTTAGCCAAAGGGAAGGGAGAAAGGCAAAAGGAACCAGAGAGATATAGGGCTTGAGCCCAGGATGGACGTCAGAAGGAGAAATAAGGGGAAAGAATGGATCACGTGAGAGATGAGTTGAAAATATCTACACTAATAAAAGAGAAAGATGCAAATTGACCGTACTTTCGTGACACCCATCAGCCAAGCAGGAGTATGCAAATTAACCCAACAAAGATGGCGGGTTAATTTGCATATGCAGGCACCACCCCAGCCGCTCTGGGCCTCTGGGCAGCGTGGGAAGGCAGAAAGGTGGCTCCAGCCAGAGCGAAGGCAGTGCCAGCAGCCAGGGAAAGGAAGGCCCATTCTTGCACGAATCTTCATGCATCGGGCCTCTAGTTAAATAATAAGGCTAGACTATATCCTGAACCTTGAGAAATTCTCTAGCTTATCTCCAAGCTCCAACACCACCCCCCTCCCAAAGTTCAATATGCTGTGACTGCAGAGAGAGCAACTGCATCTCCAGTCTGCCACTTGCCAGAGGACTTAGCAGGTTCATTCCTGGGACTGAAACCAACGACTGGCGTGTCTTCCTGCATGAAGTCACTTGTGGTAGATGACACAACCCAAGCGCAAGCACTTTAGCAATGCCAAGGCTGCTCATTCCCACGGTGACACGTGACCTTGGAAGAGAAGGGAGAATTTTTCTCTTCTCTAACCAAATCCAGAATTGATTGAAATGTGTTTAAAACCAAGACCCTGAAAATAACCTGCCAACCTGCTGACAAAACATCACAAACAATCTCCTCCCTCCCTTTCTCTCCCCCTCGGCCCAGAAAACTGTTCAAAGGACACGAATATGAGCACCATGAAGAAGAGCATCATGGAACCTTAGAAACTTCCATGCCGGCTGCCATCGGAGGCTGTGTCTGAACACCCTCATTGCCTCCACCTCATTCCTGATTTCAGGACCTGCTTCCTTCTAGCATTTACTAGAATTTACTACAACTTAGGTTTTCGTTTGCTTTTTAGATTGCTTCCCACACTATTCATCCATTCACCCAATAACATTTACTGAATGGCATATTATGCGCCACCGTAGGCACTCAATATTCAGCAGAAGATTCGGCACAAAAGAAAGCAAACAAGCAAGTCCCTGTTCTCACCTTCTGGCTGGGAGAGACAATGGACAAATAAATAAAGTGCATCTATTATTTTGGAGCGTTCGGGCTCTGCAGAGGAATGAAGCAGGGACCTGCAGTGTTGGGAGGAAGAGCTGTGAATTTACATAGAGGGTGGGGAAGGCCTCCGGGGGGAAGTGGCATTTCAGCAAGGACCTGAAGGAGGCGCAGGAGCAGCCAGGAATGCAGGTCTTGGGAAGGGGACACAGGAACCCAGTAACATCAAATTTACATCAACCTGCACTGTGGTCAGCACCCCGTATAACCAATGTGCATTGCACACTCATGCTTGCTTTCTCAGGAGAGTGCAGTTTTACTATTTTACTAGATCAGAAGTTTGTTGTTCATTTTGTGTTTACTGAGGTTAAGATTTTATGATGTTAAATTACATAAGAAATCTATGCAGCTGTATATATAGGCTTTTTACGAGAAAGAGGGAAACTATTATTAGTGAGCAATTTAAAGGATAAATGTAAACTCCTATTTCATTCCCTTTTCTAAATTAAGGCTTTTAAAGCACATTTTTGAGGTCAAGTTTTGCTCTTTCCACTCTAGAAAAATTTTTAATTCTCATTTTGTCCGTTTTTCTTCTTTCTCTTAAGGGAAAAGATTTTGTCTTCCTTGATTTTTTTTCTTCAAACTTCTGCAAAAGAGCAGCTCTCATGAAATGTCATGAAACCACTTTGAAAAATCACTATCAAGAGGAAAGGAAAGCCCCAAACACACTTCCTTTCTAATCCCCGGAGGCCACCGCACACCGGAGCCCGCGGGACTGACCTGCGAGCGAATCTGGAGGTGATCTTGCTGATGAGGCCGGTGGACGTGCCCCGCCGGGCGTGGGCAAAGGCCCCGCTTTCG
>NW_005370328.1:124653-172399 GCF_000412655.1 Myotis brandtii
GCCGCGGGGAAAGCGGGTTCGGTCTGGGGTGCTGGCACTAATACTGTGGGCAGACGGGGACGCGGCAGGCACTCTCTGGGTGGTCCTGTGGGGACAAGTCACGACGCACTATTCAGAGTAACGACCCAGGAAGCTCCCACTCCAAACTAGACAGAACTTGCTATGCCCACTTTTTTTTAAGGGCAATAAGAACTTTTTATTATTATTTCTTTTCTTTTTTTAAAAAATTTAACACCCGGCCAGTGTGGCTCAGTAGTCGAGCATCAACCCATGAGCCAGGAGGTCATGGTTGGATTCCCGGTCAGGGCACATGCCTGGGCTGCAGGCTCTATCCCCAGTGTGGGGCGTGCAGGAGGCAGCTGATCAATGTTTCTCTCTCATCACTGATGTTTCTATCTCTCTCTCCCTCTCCCTTCCTCTCTCTAAAATCAATAAAAACATTTAAAAAACTCTTTAACAAACAAAATGAAATGCAGCCAGCACGTTACCCGGGTCGGTAAGCTTCGGAGCCATCTTTAATGGTTGGCAGTGTGACTTTGATCGGGTGACCGGAGGCGGACATGGACTTCTGGTGGCGGGGCCGTGCCGAGGGGACAGCAGGGGCCACGGCGGAGCCGGCAGAAGACAAGCTGCTGGCTGACATCTCCGTGAGGCTTTCCACATGGAACAGAAACACAGAGAGGCGGCAGGTCACTAACATTTAAGAACTACATTTTTTAAAGTAAACTGACTAACACCTTTCATGACTGCAACACTTAAAAGAAGTTAGCTCTAATGGCATGATTAGTGACCCACAAGTCAATGTTCTTGGGAACGATGTATAGGGTGAACTGACCATCACCTTCCATGGGAAATCAGGACCTCACCCACACTTACCCTCCTTCTGTGAGTGATTCGGAGACGGTCTGGAATGATTTTTATGGATAAAATGACTGTGACTGGAGATATTTTTCCCTTTCCAAAAGTCACAGTGTGGTGTGATGTGTTGCTTTGGGCCACTGCCCGTTATACAAAAAGAATTCATAATTATAGCAAAAATGCTATTGCTGGAAGTATGATTAAAACACTTTCCGTTCCTATCATGAATCAATAGGTTAACTGTTGCAGATTAAAGAAACTCCAGATGAGGGCTTAGTACAGGAAAAATAAAAATTCAGATATTAATCCCCAACTATTCTTTTAACCCAAGGGATCTTCAGTCCAAGGAGATCCATTTCTGTGACATACAGTGTCTACTAACTGAGAGGAAGCAAATGTAAGAATGGTCTGTGCAGTCCACTGAAATAACTAAGGATGGAACTCAGCACAGAATTTTATTAGAATGAACTCCCTGCCTTTTGTATTATATTGATGAATAGTTCTCTATTATAACTCACGATGAAAAAAAGCTAAATTTTTTAAATAATAAAAATATGGTTTATCACTATTTAAAATAAAACACTGAGAATTGCTTGGTTCTCCAGGATCAGCTGAGATGGCCACATTTCTGTAGAGGAAGAAAAACCACGCCTTTGGGATCTGGATACAGTTATGACTTGAGGGAGGGGGAAAGGGAAGGAGGTAAGAAGGAAGCAGTAGGCATGTAAGAGAATGAGATCCAAATTATGAAGATCGGATTAGAGAAGATTTCAGTAGAAAATTCTCAGGTTAAGAGATTTACCTCCTGTTTTCCCTAAATATTCCCCCTAGTAAGAATGGTTGGCTGTTGCTAGGCCAGCGTGGTTCAGTGGTTGAGTATCAACCTATGAATCAGGAGATCACGGTTCAGTTTCCCAGTCAGGGCACATGCCCCAGTTGCAGGCTCGATCCCCAACAGGGGGCGTGCAGAAGGCAGCTGATCAATGATTCTCTCTCATCGTTGATGTTTCTCTCTCTCCCTCTCCCTTCCTCTCTGAAATCAATAAAAATATACTATATAAAAAAGGAATGACTGGCTGCAATCTTACTATTCTGTATTTCCTTCCCTCTTGACCCATGAGCAGGGGGTTGTAGCACAATAACAGTGGAGCCCCACCCTTCACTGGTGACTAGTACTGAACTGCATAGAAATTATTCTCAGATAAGCACTGTGATGCTTACCTGCTGTCTTTTCCATTTTGCAGGGCCATGTAGCGGTCTGTGGTCCTTTCACAGACATACGTGTTCCTTCTTGCCATGCTTCCTCCAGCGTATACGTTGTTCTTTAAAATGGAAAAGAAAAGCCATTTTAAAATCCTAGCTGCAGTTGTGGAAAGTCAAAGAAATAAATGGAAGCTGCAAATGACTCAGAAAAAACACACACATACAAACATATGGTCGGATTTTCATTGACCAGAATCTTGTATGAATGAGCCCTATGTCACACCCTCTCTCTCAGGCGGACTGTAGGTATATGAATGAGCCCTATGTCACACCCTCTCTCTCAGGTGGACTGTAGGTATATGAATGAGCCCTATGTCACACCCTCTCTCTCAGGCGGACTGTAGGTGTATGAATGAGCCCTATGTCACACCCTCTCTCTCAGGCGGACTGTAGGTATATGAATGAGCCCTATGTCACACCCTCTCTCTCAGGCGGACTGTAGGTATATGAATGAGCCCTATGTCACACCCTCTCTCTCAGGCGGACTGTAGGTATATGAATGAGCCCTATGTCACACCCTCTCTCTCAGGCGGACTGTAGGTATATGAATGAGCCCTATGTCACACCCTCTCTCTCAGGCGGACTGTAGGTATATGAATGAGCCCTATGTCACACCCTCTCTCTCAGGCGGACTGTAGGTATATGAATGAGCCCTATGTCACACCCCCTCTCTCAGGCGGACTGTAGGTGTATGAATGAGCCCTATGTCACACCCTCTCTCTCAGGCGGACTGGTAGGTATATAATGAGCCCTATGTCACACCCTCTCTCTCAGGTGGACTGTAGGTATATGAATGAGCCCTATGTCACACCCTCTCTCTCAGGTGGATTGTAGGGGTGAAAGGTGGGACACACACTTGGCCCAGCTTCAGCTCACCGCCCCAAGGCAGCAGCTGAGCAGTTGTTGGAAAGCAACTGGAAAGCTGAGTTTTTATTCTCATCTGTAAGCTGGGGGTGGGACAAGGACAGGCGAGGGGACAAAGGCAGCTTTATGGGACCAGGAATGAAAGACAACTCTACATAAATATTAGTACCAACGGGAAACCCGTGGTAGTGACCATGGCAGGCTGGCCAAGGGTAATGCTAAGGAGAATACAGCTCATGGTCAAAGGCATGCGGGGCAAGCAGTGCCACTCTGAGGATACTTCCTCATTTCAGGTTTGAGCCGGAGGCAAGCCAAGGCTGAGAAGCTCTGGAGAAAAAAGGCCTAAGTAAAAAGGGACCAATTCTTCTCACCGCCCACAGCACCCTGCCCCACCCTCCACAGTGACTAGTACTGAACTGCATAGAAATTATTCTCAAAAGGGATGAATCCCCTTCTGTGTAATCCTTACTCTAATAGACAAAACTGTCCCTATTTATTTTTGGCCGATCCAGCTTTCACGGATCTTTAAAATACATAATTAGCTTATAATGGGTTTAATCGTGAGGTCTAGCTAGAAAGTTAATAGATATATACTATATATTTTAGTGTTCTTTTCTCTCTCTTTATTCTTTCCTGCTGCCTTCCAGGAAAATGTCTCAATCTCTCTTCTAGCTCCCATTATATAATTTCTAGTTTGCTGTTTTAAGTGACTGATGTGAGCTAAATTTATAAATACTAACAGTCTGCCTTCATCGAACACCTTACTTGTAAACATAAGATTAAATGAGCCAACATAACATGAAGTACATATTACACATGGGGAAAGGAGGAGAGTTTAATGTGCCATTCTGTGGTGAGGTTCGGTGTAATGTAAGTAATTCATATTCTATCTTCTTGTTCCTCAATTGCATTTACGAGAAGCTTGGCCCTTTTTGCATGTTCTTGAAACGCACGATTCGCTTTAAAATTGTGAAACATTAAAAAAAAAATCTTTAAACGAAAACTCCTGACAACAGATGACCACCCCAAGCTGCACAGACCCGACGGTCCACTCACGCTCGGGATAGTGGACGCCTTTTTCCTCTCCGGCCCCACGAGCGGGCTGGTGGTCACCTCGCTCTTCGATCCCACGGTCGTGCTGCCGAGTTTGCGCGCTGCCCCGTCCTTGTCCCACTCGTCTTTCTGCTCACTCTCCACGCTGTTGGCCTGAGGCCTCTTTGTGTACGATACGGCCGCGGAGATGGATGGGCCAGCTATAATTAAAAAAAAAAAAAAAAGCCCAATGAGCTACAAAACAATTGACTTAACTTCTCCTTACGAACAAATACTCTGTGTTAAAAATATCTTTATTTGCATATTTTCACTCTGAAGGAAGATGAAACTGTTTAATTACAAAAATCAGGCTGGTCCCTGCAGAGGGGATGCTATTTGTCATTCACTGACAGAGCCTGCGGTGACAGGGGTGACACAGGCACATGAAGGTGTGAATGTATGATGCCTAGAAAACACGATCTGGATGGAATCGGTCTGTTTGCACTGATTTGACTTTTCCCCCACCATGATCGCTAAAGCGCCGCTGCTTCTGATTGGCCGAGATGCTCCTCTGGACCTTCAGGTGAGCGGGGGACTGGAGGGTGCTGTTGTTTAGGTCACTACTGGGCCGCGACCTCTGACTCAAGTTTCCACTGGATAATGACTCACCGCCTTCAAACTGCAAGAAGAAGAAAGACCACCAGGGTTTCAAAACACTAAAATGTTTATGCAAACGATATGCACTCTGGATTTTTTCTCATCTATTCCAAGCCATACAAGGAGTAGTCAGAACTTAAAAAACAAAAATAATTTGGGTGCAGAACTGCAAGCTGGCAAACAGGAAGGAAAGGAAAAGGCTTTGGAGCCTTAGTGTAGTTAAAACACTACACTAATAATTGCTACCAATCATTGAATGGCAGTTATAGATTGTGCTTAGCTCTTTATATTGGTTACTTTGTTTAATCATTACAAAAAAACCTATGATTTATTAATCTGCACTTTATAGATGGAAAAATTGAGATTAAGAGAGTCAACAGAGCCCAGCTGGCATGGCTCAGTGGTTGAGAGTCAACCTATGAACCAGGAGGTTGCGGTTGGATTCCTGGTCAGAGCACATGCCCAGGTTGCGGGCTCAATCCCCAGCAGGGGGGCATGCAGGAGGCAGCCGAAAGATGATTCTCTCTTATCATTGATGTCTCTCTCTCTCTCTCTCTCTCTCTCTCTCTCTCCCTTCCCCCACCCCCTCTCTCTCTCCCTCCCTCCCTCACTCCCTCTATCTTCCTCTCTGAAATCAATAAAAATACATATGGGTCCCTAAGAGTCAAGGGACATCTCTGAATTCAAAGTCAAGGTAAAATCTAAAAGTTTAACTTTATATGCACACGTGTGTGCATGGATTTCTTCGTTTTGTTTTCTCTACCACATTTACAGAACCAGGTTTGGTTTATTGGCTCTGATCAAGAAATTGCACCTACGTAGAACTAAGTGAGGTATTGGGGATCGAAACATTACCCCTCTCTCTAACATAAAAGATGTTTGTTCACTGAATCCCCGGCATCCCAATGGGTATCCTGAACTCATGTGTAAAGATGCCAATGACAAACAGCAGGGTGATACTGATGAAATGATAATAGATGCCAGCGAACACAGGGCACACAGGAACCGTTGTAAGGACTTCAGGAGCATTAATTCATTTGACCCTCAATGACCCTAAATCAGCCGAATGCACTGCTTCCCTAACAGTTACTATCTAACTACAAATTATTTCAGTCTATTTTATAAAATGCCCCTCACAGATGTCAAATTTTCAACAAACCTTCAATGTTTTAGGCTCTGTTCTTGACACTCGATTTAACTCTTATATCTGCCGTCCCAAAGGGCTCAATCACCATCTGCATACAGCTACTTCCTAAATCTAGCTCACGACAGATCTGTCCCAGCCTCAAGAATTCCCAACTGAATGCATCAAAGCCACTCAACACTCTATAAAGTACAATGTCACCAACTTTTTTCTGGGTCCCCACCTATACAAATCATTGGAGACATGATCTACACTTGGTGGTAAACGCTGTCACTTCCTCGTTTTGGTCACTGTCTTTTCTGCACACCCAGAGGTACCATGCTACCTTTGGCAGGGCTGTTGCATTTGGGTGCACAACTCTAGGGGGCGCCATCTCAAAGCCTAGACTGTGAATGGTACTCCTTGGGGCTAAGGCACCAGGCCTGCTTTTTCATAATAGAATCTCTTGGTACTCAGAGATGAAATGGGTTCATAACTTAGCACCTTTTGAGTTTTGAATTCTAACACATAAGAAATGGTAGGGTCTTTATGTTATTTCTGATACCACACAGAATATATCTGCTAACTTTATATCTTACTAGAGGTCTGGTGCACGGATTCGTGCACTGGTGGGGTCCCTCAGCCTGGCCTGGGGCTCTCCGACATCCCCCGAGGGGTCCCATATTGCAAGAGGGTGCAGGCCAGGCTGAGGGACTCCACAGGTGCACGATCGGGGCTGGGGAGGGACTGAGGGAGGGCTACAGGGCGTGTCCGGGCCGTCTCGCCCAGTCCTGATCTGCCTGACCCCCACAGCAAGCTAACCTACGATTAGTGTCTGCCCCCTGGTGGTCAGTGCGCATCATAGCTACCGGTCAAACAGTCGAATGGTTGTTTAGGCTTTTATATATATAGATACTTAGCCATCACTAGCTCAAAAAATGATTTATATTAATCTAAAAATGTGAAAAACTTACTTCAGGTGGTTTTCTACCTAGAAGAATGTAAGTAGCCATGACTTCATCATATTTCTGATTTATTAAGGCGTCATTTATCTCATCTCGTGCGAAACCCATGGTGACCATGACATCTGGAAATTTGAAAAAAATGCAAATTTTATGAAAATGGGTTTATTTTAGTAAGCAAATGAATAAAAATTGGCCAAGCTTGCCAACATTAGATATGAAAACTAAGTTCTAAAATTTTAAAGTGGAATATCAATTATAAAGACTTTCGGATTATTAACACATGGACACCGTATATTCAGATACTGTATGTTCACGATTTTTCATGCAGAGACTATCTATATCATGAGTTACAAACGATTGGGCCCATTCCCTTTCTCATTGCCTAGCACATTCCCAAGCTGAATTCCTCTGTCCATCCAGACTCACAATATCTGTCTGTGACACACAAAATCCCTTTTTCCTCTGTCTCTCAACACACCCTCAGCCTCCCATGGAGTGGTCTCTCCCATCTCTGAACACTCTCTGCTTTCTGATCTGAAGGCAGGCTGAGTCCTCCTTGGGAGGCTAGAATTCCACAGTTGTCCTGAGCAGAGTCCTAACACCCTAGAATGTTCCTCCCTTTGTCTTTAAGCCAGACAGGAGCACAGCTGAGATGACTCTGTTTTGAGTTCCTAAAGGCTGTGGGAAGGGAGAGAGTAACAAAGAAAACAGTTTGGCAGCAGTTTGGGGCTGGGCAGGGAGGGTGGACGCTGATGAGACACAGAAAACACAAAGTGAGGGGCCCTATTAGCTCAGGGCCTCTGTTTTTGGTTGAAATACATGCTATGTTTTGCTGATATCAGTCTGATCGATGCTGAATCAGTCATTCCTCCTGTTAGAAATTGCTGAAAGGAAAGAATGAGATTTATCGACATCATTTTAATTTGTGTTTCACTGTTGCCAACACTTGAATTAGATTATAATATGCATGAGAACAAACTAAGGAACTTGAAATTTGCAGTGCTTGGTGTATATCCGGGGAAAGAAAAGATGATAGAGCAGGTGTTTTTCAAATAAAAATGGCTTTCTATTTATATTGTTAAATGCTATTCTGGTAGACGAAAGGACCCTTACTTACAGCCTGGGGTCAGCACCTCTCACAGCATTTAAGTACTTACCTATCCTTTTTGTGTCATTGAAATCTGGTTCAGGCTCAGTATACGGCTTTAGTTCTTCTTCTTCGTGACCAACATTCATCCACCGATCTTTCATTATTTGCTAGGAAATAATTTCTACATTATGTTTGGCCAACCAGAACACTCAACCATTTCAAAATGAGAGACAATAGTCAAACAGGATTCCAAACTTAACAAAAGAAAGTTTACTTCAGCTACCACTGCCTATAGACAAAAATGACTGCTTGCTGGGACATTCTAACAAATTAATTCATGCAGATGAATGGTGAGGAAGTAAGCAAATGAGCAATGGAAATACACACCTTACACTTAGGTGTACAGAGAAAAGAGATGGACTTTGGAATGGCCAGATGGAAATAACTTTTCTTAAATAGGTTCCACTTTTTAAAGCCCATCATGTGCTTCTGAGTTTATATTTTCCTTTTCTAAGAAGAGGTTATTAGTAGGAGGAGGAGGAATGGCAGTACCATCACTGGTACTAGCCAGACATCAGTAAGATGCTTAAGATTATCTGAGCTACAGCTAAAAAGGTGTTAAAATACTTTTTGAGAATTACCAAAGAGGACAGAGAAAGGGCAAAAAGGAGGAGTCTTGCTTTTGCTCAAATTTTGCATTGTTTTGAAAGGTAACAGTTCATCCTAGTTCAAGACTGGAAAGAGATGGAATCGCCCAGAAGTTTTTCAGTTTCTCTCTAATAAAAAACCTAGATGCATAAAAATTCAGATAACCAGGATATAAAAATAAAAACAAGTTAAACCTGGAGCACAAAAACGACTTACTTCCAAGCTGCCTCTTTTAATGGGATTCAGCACTAATAATTTCTTCAGAAGGTTTTCACAGTCGGTGGACATATAGAAGGGGATGCGGTATTTCCCGCGTAATACTCGCTCCCGGAGTTCCTGAACAAACAAAAGAAAGCACTGAGGACTGGCGTTTGCAAGGACCCTGCGTGGGGATAGCACGTGAACGTCAAAGTCAGCCGATACCTTCAGATTCTGGCCGTCAAACGGCAGGGAGCCGCTGACCAGCGTGTAGAGAATGACGCCCAGGCTCCACACGTCCACCTCGGGCCCGTCGTACTTCTTCCCCTGGAAGAGCTCGGGAGCGGCGTAGGGGGGGCTTCCGCAAAATGTGTCCAATTTGTTCCCGACTGTAAACTCGTTACTAAAACCAAAGTCAGCAATTTTAATATTCATGTCAGCATCAAGGAGAAGGTTTTCAGCCTAAGAGGAAAATAATAAAAAGGACAATGTAAAGAGCCTACATAACATCACACGGCCATTATCACTCTTCCAGATCCCAGACCTGTCTCTCCTGCCTCGTGTTTTCCGAGGTAACAGCTAATGGAGAAGCCCAGCAGGTAGGTGCATGTGTACCTGCTCGGAATTCCATCTACAGAGGCTGCATTTTAGCACCATACAAGGAGAGCTCTCATTTGTATGCTTATCTGTAGCTGTTTCAAACCCTTTTTTTCCTTCAAGATAATATCCTAGAACTGTATTTTATTTTTTTTTAAAATTTTTGTATTGATTTCAGAGAAGAAGGGAGAGGAAGAGATATAAACATCAATGATGAGAGAGAATCACTGATTGACTGCCTCCTGCCCGCCCCTAACTGGGGATTGAGCCCACAATCCAGGCATGTGCCCTTGCCCTGAATCAACCCCGGGACCCTTCAGTCCGCGGGCTGACACTATCCACTGAGCCAAACCAGCTAGGGCAAGGAACTGTATCTTAATATGACCTAGTCAAAAGAACATCAATCAAATAACACTGATCCGTTTGGGTCTTAAACCAACAAGTTTACCCAACAGCACTCTACTTCAGTAGAGGACCACTGGTTAACACAAGGCTAATACCTACAGTAACTGCCAATCAGGGCTTCTGTGACTACTGAGCTCAATCCATTGCCCTCTGAGAGCATGCTTCCTCCACAGAGTTCTGTTCTCTCAGTAACACAGTACAATGCAATACAGGCTCCATTAGAGCGTGTCTGCTTTAAGCTTCCTTTTGCTGTTTTCAACTAGATTCTCTTCTGGAGGTATATTATGGTAGAAAGTAGTGATTCTCCCCGCAACCCTAGCCTCCCAATGTTTGAGATACTGGTTTTCCAAAATCCTAAATCAGAATCACTCAAAGAAAAAGTTTTAAATGTGTCTTTGAGCTTTAATGTAAAGAATGAGAACTGACTCATATTAGACTAACCTGAATTTGTGCCCAGACCTTGCTTCTGACTGAAGTGGACTTTAGACATTTTTAGTTTGGGACAAAGTTTACATTTATCTATAAAACAAGCTATTCATGGCGAATCAAATCCTCTAGCCTTTAATGCTAGCTGACTACTCATATCTTTTATTTTCTCAGTGACAAAATTGCCTCTCATAAAATTGCTGTGAAGATTAAATAAAAACTAATTTCTTTGTATAGTGCCGGGTCAATGAGGCAACCAAACATAGCTATATTATTATAAACCATCCATTAATAATTAAAATTTTTATGTTATAAAATCAGGGCTTACCTTAAGATCACGGTGAACAATGCACTTTTGATGACAATACTGTACAGCGGATACAATCTGAAATGAATATTTGGATAAAAGATTAAAAAATTATTTTATGGTAAAAGAAAAAATCACAATTTCCCCCAATTATCACCTCCAATTTAGATTACTAGCTTGAATTTCAAAGTAACATTTAATAATCTCAATGTTCCTTTAGTTCAGAAAACTATACATATGAAAGTTAGAGTGGTGAAACTCACCCTTAAACGTAGAAAATACTAAAAAGTAGAATTCTCTTGCTAAAATATTTTTGTCTGAGTTGTGAAGATTTTTATGGGTTGTTATATTTCTCTGTTTACATGATCAAATGTGTACAATTGATAGTTTGGGTCAAATGGTTTATTTATTCGAGTGTTGTAATAAGAGCTCTGGCAAACATGAAGCAGTATTCCAAGATAGTTGGTTCAAGTTCAAAAAGCAAAACTCTATTTTAGGAATTATATCAAATGTGTTCAACACATGTTTCTTCAGTGAGGACAACTGACTAAGAACTTAGCCCGTGGGGTATTTAGCAACATCCTTTGTGTTCATGTACAAAGAAATGTGAAAAATGTACCTTAAAAATAAACCCAATTATCAAAAGAAAAGATTAAAAAGTGAAAGTTAATCTTAAACTTGTCACTAATTCAGGTGGGCTAAATATTCTACACTGTAACTAGATTTTGTATGCAGTGAAGATTTTCAACCATTACATAGGGCTCTCTGGGGACAAGGTCTAAACAGGGAGGAACCCAACAGATTAAGAGCCAGAGAAACAAATGATAAATCGGTTATAGCAATTCTTTCATAGTTTTTAAATACAGAATTGGAAAGATTCTGATAGCAATCACGTAAGCATGTTTTTATTGATTTTTTTTTTTTTGAGAGACAAAGAGGAACATCGATGTGATAGAGAAACATTGATCGGTTGCCTCCTGCACACAGGATCAAACCACAACCTGGGTATGTGCCCTGACCAGAATTGAATCAGCAACCTTTTGATGCGTGGGATGACACTCATCCAACTAAGCCACCCCAACCCGGACTAAGAGCTATTTTGTACATATAGTTATATCTGCTGTCTAGGAGGACAACCGTTGTAATACACAGCAGAACATTCAATTCTGTGGATTCAGGTAAATGTAAACACAGTCTGAATGCTGAATATTGGTTAGGCACTTACAAATGGAGATAGCAATGAGATTTCTGAAAGGCTAAAGGTGATGTGAAGTATGACCATGCTAACAGGAATATGGGTTAAAAAAAACCAACAACTTCTAAGTAATAGATGTGAAACTGATGGTTCAGTATTCTAAAGTTATCCTGATGTATATTAAAATGGTTCAAAGACAGAGAAGACATGAATTCAAAACAAAACCAACACACAATGAGCAATATGTAGTTCAATTAAATTTATTTTGAGCCAATAGTCAGTTTATTGAGTACCTACTATGTGCAAGAAAATGTGCTAGGGAAACACAAAAATTAACACTGCATGGATCCTGCCCTTACGTAGCTGGCAGACTGATTAGGAGTAGAAAACATGTATACAGGTAACCATAAAACAAGGCAGAATCATAGAAGAAGAAGTACAAAGAAGTGAGGAAATCCAAAAAAATAAAGAATCGTTAGGAATGCCTCCTGGAGTTGGTGATAACTGAGCGAGGCCATCCTTGAAGGGCAGCAATATTTTAGAACGTGGAGATTTGGTGATGAGGGGAGGCTGGTAAGGGGCTGAAATGCACACTCTTTGAAAAGTTGGGGGGAAATGGTCCTACTACACCTTGGTAGGCTGGCAAGTCTCTGAGTTCCAAACTAAGCAGGTCCTACGTAACCACTGTATGTTTTCTGAGCAGAAAGATGACGACGGAGAATGATCACTTTGAAGCGTGAGTCCCTCAAATAGAGCAGAACCTGACAATGAATATTTGTAGCATGTTCTCTTAAGCAATCTGTTTCAAAATTCTAATATCCAATGTTCACTGATATATGTTGATTAGCCAAGAGATATGCACATTCATATATAGATATTAGTAAATCTTACTGAACATAATACATGGGCTGTAGTATGTTCATGCTGTAAGGCTATAATTGTATCATGGATGACAGAAATGTGCTGATAATGATATTATCTTTTTCGAGTCCCTATGTCTTGACACAGTGAAGGAGGCACGCTATAGATAATGACTTGGTTACCACACATGCACGTCACATTAGACAGAACAATCTCCAGGTTCTATAGGCACTTCTGAAATAAAAATCCCCTGGGCCTTAACACATTCGGAATGGAAAGATAATTAAAGAGAATGTTCCATGTGAAGCATTCATTCTCCCCAAACTCTTTGACCTCTGACCTCTAGCAGTCAAACATGGTGGTTTAGAGTATTCACCACACTCATCTAGCCAGGTACAATTTCTGATGTGAAAGAAATTCTGGCTTCAGACTCACTGCAAGAACCCCACCCACAAGTCCAGGTTGTACTGCATTGTTCTAAGGCCAGACCCTCCCATCTCAAAACATCCATAAATGGGATGCAGGGATTTCTTTAAGGTTCTTCTGCTATAGATCATGCAAACATGAATTATTTTTTAAAATATATTTTATTGATTTTTTACAGAGAGGAAGGGAGAGGGATAGAGAGTTAGAAACATCGATGAGAGAGAAACATCAATCAGCTGCCTCCTGCACACCTCCCACTGGGGATGTGCCCACAACCAAGGTACATACCCTTGACCGGAATTGAACCTGGGACCCTTTAGTCTTTCAGGCTGACGCTCTATCCACTGAGCCAAACCAGCCAGGGCCAAACATGAATTATTGTCAGCCCTGCACTGCTCCTAAGACCAGGCATGGAAGTGTTTTGCTGTGAGATGCAACTGCTAGGGTCACTTTGCAATTAGTTATTAAGTGGGTCAGGAATTCCTAAGCTTTAGTTGCCTTCGTATTGGAAGAGCTGAGTCAATGCTATAATTTTCTTGCAGGCCATCAAATCCTAAGGAATGCAGAGGCATTGTCTGACCAATGTTTGCTCAAGTGGCCTTGTGCAGGGTCTTTGCTATATCCAACTGTAGAATCAAGGGCACATACAGGGTTGGCAAAATTAGGTTTACAGTTGTGAGCATGTGAAACACAAGAGTTTATTCTTATATTATTCTTGACTAATTATTGTATTACTTATTTGTATTACACCTGGAAACCTACTTTTGCCCACCTCTGTATAAACGGTTGGAGAAGTCCTAAAGAAAAGGGGCAGAAAAAAACTTGTTTAGCTTTAAAAATATATATATGTTTTTATTGATTTTAGAGAGAGAGGAAAGAAGAGGGAGAGAGAGAAACATCGATGGATCAGTTGCCTCCTACACACCCTCTTCTGGAATTGAGCCATTATTCTTGATTAATTATTGTATTACTTATCTGTATTACACCTGGAAACCTACTTTTGCCCACCCCTGTATAAACGGTTGGAGAAGTCCTAAAGAAAAGGGGCAGAAAAAAACTTGTTTAGCGTTAAAAAAATATATATGTTTTTATTGATTTTAGAGAGAGAGGAAAGAAGAGGGAGAGAGAGAAACATCGATGGATCAGTTGCCTCCTACACACCCTCTTCTGGAATTGAGCCCACAATCCAATTTCAGTGAACATCAGATATTAGAATTTTGAAGCAGATCGCTTAAGAAAACATGCTACAGATATTCATTGTCAGGTTCTGCTGTATTTGGGAGACTCACGCTTCAAAGTGATCATTCTCCGTCATCATCCTTCTGCCCAGAAAACCTGTAATGGTTACACATGCATGTGCCCTGACCACGAGTTGAACAGAACCCTGTTAACTTTTTGGTTCAGCATGCTCCACATTGATCACTGAGTGAGGTGGTTTTGTGAAACCTCTGTTGTTACATGACTATTTGGAACACAACGTGCAAAATGCTTTCTGCATTTTAAACTGTTTTAAAAACAATTTACAATTTATTAATGTGTCATGTCTATAGTAATTTATATAGTATACTACTTTAATCCCTTTATTCTTAAAAATTAAATCTTAGATCAACTTAAATTACTTTTTCTTATTTTTGTCATTTCTGTAACAAGTCATATTCAGAAAATGCAACTATCTTACCACATTCTTCGGCCATATTTGCAAGGTTCCTTGCCTACCTGACTAAATAAAATTGACCATATCTTTAAATCTATAAAATATGAGTTCTAATACCAAGACATCTTTAATTATAAAAGAAAATAATACTAACACCTCTTTAAACAGTACACATATATACTGTATACATAGAGCTAATAATACTTGACAATAATTATTGGATAAAGGACTAAGTATTTCTTTTCTATCTCAGTCTAGTCTCTATTTCCAAGACTATCAAAGAGTTAACGTGTCTCACTTATTAGCATTTCACTATTTGTGATCATCTATAAGTAACCATTTGCAACTCTCTGAAATTTAAATTCAGGAAGAACAGATTTCTTTTTTCAGTTTTCCATTCATAAAAAGTGTTAGAAAGCAAGACTTTTTCTTGTTAAAAAACCACATACTCTGAAGTCCAGTTTATGACACTATCCATTGTACATCACTAAAAAGAGCAGCAAGACAAAGTTGAAAACTACTTTGCGTACCTGCCTAAATTTTGCACGGGCCTCTTTTTCTTTCATTCTTCCATGGGCAACTAAGTAATCAAATACTTCACCTGAATCGGAAAGGTAAAGCAGGCAGTAAAATATACATAAGATTTTCAATGAACAACATATGCAATGTCAAGTTTGTGGCTTGTGTCTAAAGAAGCTTCTGGCCCCCAATTTTCTGAAAGTTCTACGTAAATCACACTCTTCCATGAATAGAAAAAAAGGGGGGATTACATATAGAATTGAGTATCTGTAGCAGCTGATGATTTAGCAAAACTCTTTAAAGAACAAGTTATAAAAACATAACCAAGAAAAACTTGCTTTCTGCTTGTCAAGTCTTATGTAGAAGAATACAGTCAACTCTTTATTATCTGTTCTAATAAAGGGAACGGGCAGCACGGGCAATCAAATCACATTTGGCTTTGTATTTGGGGCCTACATTTCAAATAAAATAACAAGTCTTTTTATGTTGGATCTCTCTCTTTAAATTCATGAAGCCTTGGTCAAAGTCCATCTCACTATCGCCACACACACTGATTTCTTTCTTTTCCTTCCTATATTCTGGTTATGCCATACCCATTCCATCTATTTTGTACCTACTTATTACACAGAATTAAATCATCCTTTTGTGCATCTCCTATTACCCTAAATGAGCTTCAGACTACTTGAGCACCATGGTCATAGCCATACTTTCTTTGTATCCCCAGCTTCATGACAGAACACAAAGTGGATAGACAATACACACCTGTTGAAATAATTTAAAGACAACTAGAAACTGTAGAGATTTTCTATTAGCTCTATCACTTTATGTGTTGTGACTTTATTTTTTTCTACTCAATAACAGTAAAAGAAAAACCTCAATATTTAGTTACGATGTTTAAAATAAAACATCTCCGTATAAAGAAGAAATTATTTTTGTGTCCTTTTAATTATAATTTATACCATATAGATATATATGCATATTAAAAACTCACACAATAGCTTAAAGAGTTCTTATAAACTACAGCAAAGTGGTTAAAACTTAGACTTTAGAATCAGACCAATTTTGGTATGAATCTTGGTTTGGCCCCAAAGTAGCTATTGGGTGACTTCCTTAAGACCCAGTTTCTATCTATTGCCTATCTCACATGGCTTTTTTGAGGATTAAATGAAATAATGCATGTGCTTAGCACAGTGACTGGCATACAGTAAGCACTCAATAAATTATAGGTTTATATCTAGGTATACAGATATATTACATATACATGTATATGCAATATCAATCCTAGGATGTGAGTGAAATATTAAAAATCAAATATGTAATGGTGTACGTCAGATGAAACTAAGTCATCTACAATGTCAGGCAGCATATTACTTAAATGATTAAATGGGATGATGAAAACAGAGAAATGAATGGATGCTCTAGTTGACCCATCATAGGTAATTCTAGATACATGAGTTGAGGCTGGGAAAGATACACACACGAGTTCAAAACTTGGGACTACTCTTAGTTCTGCCTGGAACACTCAGGCCCCAAATGTTGGCATGGCTCAGTCCTTCGCTTATTATATTGTTTGTTTATGGTTTGCTTCCCCAACTAGAATGTAATCTTGAGGGCAGGGACTTAGTCTTTGCTCACCCATGTGTCCGCAGCACCCAGAATATTACCTAATACGTAGTCAACATCTAATCAATATAGTTTGTGTGAGGGAAAGGAGGAATAAACACACCACCCCAGAGCAGCCTTGACACCTACTTTTAATAGGCTCTTTTGGACCAAATCTAAAGGAGTTCCCTGCCTTCCCATCACTGGAAATTTTTTGTCCCATCAGGGAACCAAAATCAACTGATCTACTCGCGGCCAAGAGGCAGCTGTCTGACCCCACTCTTCTTGTCCATGTTAGATTTCTCTGTGCATGTCAGACTCAATCCTAAAATATCTGGACATTTCAGCGGAAAATATGAAGAGTTGTATTTTCCAGAGGAGCTTTGCCATTTATAGATCAAAAGGGCAAGAAAAGGATTCTAGATTTACTGCCAGAACCATGATGGTTTTGTTACAAGATTGCTGACTGGCAAGACCGAAGAAAATCGAGCCCTAGGAATGAGAACTGAATGAGGGACCACTTGGTTGGGGCTGAACTCCAGTACATCGTCTCTCCACCACAACACCCCTCCAACTGTGCTCCCCATCACCCCAGCCATCGGTCCCCTTCATTAGCACCAATAGAGAGTTGACTGTACTTACCATTCATTGTTAACACAGTATATATATTAATGCCACTTGTGTTTAAAACAGAATGATGTTCACAGATTGTTAGCAGTCTATAATTTCTCCTATCAAAGCATGTTTAGCCCCTATTTTTGGACTTTAGATGACTAAAATGAAAAAAAAGAAATGGTCTAACAACTAAAAATAATGCTCAGGGTTCCCACGCTGACAAAATGTTATATAAATCTAACTGAAGGATGGAAAAATAGAGTAATAGTTCGTTATGTGTTTTTTATAGGTTTGTTAATTTTATTGTAGACCTTCACTTTATGCAAATTTGCATGGCAGAATAACTGTTTAAAATCCAAAAATAATAAAACATTAATAACATTGGTTTTCCAGGTAAAGTAAAAAAATCTACACTGAAATATCTTCAGGATGGGAAAAAAAAAGCTTTGTAAACAACCAAATCTATTAAAACTTTCAATCTCCATAAAAAAACTGAAAATGCAATTAAAATATATTTAATATTTGCAGTAAAAAATTTTTGAAATCTAAGAGACAGTATAAAAATACATAATTTAGATGTTTTATAAACTAGAATTAATCCTCTTTATTCTAGCTACATAAAATCTGAATCACCAGGAAAATCTATGTACTTTATCAGCTAAAAGGACTCAACACTGGTTTTCTATTGATTAGCAAAAGAGTTAATTAGCTAAAGTGCTTTAAATACTTAGAGATGCCCTCCCTCTTCTTCAATTTTCTGAGCTCTTAAAACCTTCAAGTATTCCTTTTCTACTTATTGAATGATTTACTCCATACACTTTAAACCTGTTTCTGAGAACGTTGAGTCCTACGCCTAACGGAACTGAGGTTTTCAGCCAGCGTATCTCTCACTTGAGGGAAAGGCAGACGAAAATGGTTTTCTATATATATCCGTGTTTAAAAATCATTCCTATACCTTCTGGTATACCTATGTAGTCAAAATACACTTTACATTCTACTACAAATGCATCTTACTATTTCCCTGTCAATTCAACCTTTCAGCTTTTAGAATATATAGATCAATACTTGTGTAAATTCAAACATTTTATGGATTATTTTGAAAATGAACATATACTGAGAATCTTTCATATGTGAACAATCAGAGAAATAAACATTTGGCCTAGAATATTCTTTTGCCATAGTCTTTATTAAACACATTCTGAATTTGAGATTTCCAACTTCTAGTCATCATAATAATATGACATATAATAATACTATTTAGATAAGAGAATCAAATCATTCATAGATAACAATGCAAATTTAGTTTTTAAAATGTCCCTAAGTAATTTTAAAATGAGCCCCAAACCCAACTTTTAAATGTAGGGTTAACAGGTCAGCAAACACTGAATTTTCCTTAAGGTATCATGTAAAGGCATTTTAATAAAACTGTAAGTTCATTAACAGCAATAAAGACATAATCTTGAGGTGTGGACAATCCTATGTCTCACCAAAGAGAACTTTTCAAGCCCCACATCCTTACCCCCACTTGCGTATTCCATGACTAGATAGAGGGTCTTCTCTGTTTCAATAACTTCAAACAATTTTACTGGAAAAGAAATTAGAAATATACCTCTGTAATTGTTAGCATGTATTGGTTATATTTTTTTTAAAAAAAACATGTTTTAATTGATTTAGAGAGAGGAAGTGAGGAGAGATAGAAACATCGATGAGAGAGAAACATCAATTAGCTGCCTCTTGCATGCCCATACTGGGGATCGAGCCCGCAACCCAGGCATGTGCCCTGACTGAGAATCAAACCAGCTACCTCCTGGTTCATGGGTCTATGCTCAACCACTGAGTCACAATGGCGTGGCTGGGTATGTTTTAATGAAATGAAAGGTAACACTAAGCCAGTGGAAAATTTGAATATTTATTAAAGAATATTAATTACAATTTTAAATTTTAAAATTCTCTTATGGATTATTACTCTTTTGGAAGAACACTACTTACCATACAGTGATTGGGAACTGGCTGCTAGGTCAAAAGAAAGTTAAGTTTCTGGCATTAAAGAACCATTACCTTTTCTAATCAGAATAAAAGGAATGAAAGGAAAAATCTTAAAATCATAATAAAAAATGTTTTACAATAATAAATTTTAAATAAAGCTTTAAAAGATACTATGTTATAATGGGCCTATCATAAAACATTAAATAATCTTTAGTACAGAAACAAGAAAAATTCTATAAATATGTGATACTATAAGTTTGTGGTTAAAAAACTACTAAATTATCAGATTTATGTAGTTGAAATTATACACCACAAATAATAATATGAATATTTCTAGTAAACATAAAATTTTTAAATGTGCAAGATACAAGTGTTTTAAAAACAGATTAAAAAAAGAATTGCTTTCTCCTTCTTAAAATCTAGTAACTTCATGTAATACATGCAATCAATACACTTATTTGTAAATATAGGGGAAACCCAGAATTTATAGAAATAAATCCACTAAAATTGAAACCAGCTCGTTTTTAATTCAAATTAATTATTTTGCCTGTAAACTATGAGAAAGCTATAATGAATATTATCAAATTATTTGGAATTTATTTTTATAAATATCTAAATGGCATGCAATCTCTCTTGAGGAAGACTGAGTACAGAGATACAAAAAAAACATGTACTGTATATGGATCAACCCCAAGTCATATCCCTCATTTTAGGGGAAAACAGAAGACAGCAAGGTAGTAACAAGCAGTAGCCTTCAGCTAACTTCTTTATAATCTATTTTTACCCAAAGTATCACTTTCTCAGGTCACCCTCAGGTTTCTATTTATCATCTTTCTTCTATTTATATAAAACATCCTTAAAATTGTATCTTTGCAAATAACACTCAAATGAAAGAAAACACTTCATTATTCATGTATAAATTTCATACCTATGTTAGGGTGATTCAATATCTTCATTATTCGTACTTCTCGAAACAACTGTCAAAGAAAACAGGCAGACACACTCCTGTTAGAAAAGAACACTCAAGCGGAGAATCCAAGAAACGCATCTGCTAACAACACACCACAGGATCCTGGTGATGAACTAAGAAGCCATTTGTTTCTCATCCCATCCCTAACTCTGCTGAGACTTGGTTTCCAGGACAACTTTTATTTATTTTTTAATCCTTACCCAAGGATATTTTTTCCATTGACTTTGAGAGAGTGGGAGGGTGGGGGGTGAGACAGAGAAAGAGAAACATCCATGTGAGAGACAAATTAATTGGCTGCCTCCCGCATGTGCTCTGACCGGGGCTGGGGATTGAACCTGCAACCCGGGTACATGCCCTTGACCAGGAATCGAACCCGTGACCCTTCAGTGCATGGGCCAATGCTCTATCCATGGAGCAACAGCAGTCAGGGCACAGACCCAAATTTTTAATTTAATGTTAGAATCAGCAGGTATAATTAAATACGCCATATTAAACATTTCTTATAAGGTGCTCCGACCGGGGCTGGGGATTGAACCTGCAACCCGGGTACATGCCCTTGGCCAGGAATCAAACCCGTGACCCTTCAGTGCATGGGCCAATGCTCTATCCATGGAGCAACAGCAGTCAGGGCACAGACCCAAATTTTTAATTTAATGTTAGAATCAGCAGGTATAATTAAATACGCCATATTAAACATTTCTTATAAGATTCTCTGTTTTAGGAATCCAAAGTCATTTATGTAACATTTACTGGTACATATATGACTGTGATCCCTATATATTCAAATAAAAATCACAACGGATATGATCACTATGCAAAATGAATATATATATGGCAGAAATGTTAAAATATCTGCTTCGTTTTTAAAGTACACATTTTTAAAATGTGCATCTGAGCAAGTTTTCCCACATAAGCAAGTAATAAAGCAACATGAAATAGCTACCAGGTTCACAGGGCAATCCCCATCCTAACTGCTTTTTATCTCCCCCTCCGCCCCCGTTTTCTTATATTTCCACTTTTTGAAGAAATGTTTGTATCTTTTCCTGTAAGTTAGCAGAAACACTAGTTCTTGTAGAAGAAGAAAGAAAAGCAAGTGAAGCTATAAAAGGAAACCCACTTATGGAGAATATTAACTCATCCATAGATGTTTAACGAAGCAGAATTCTGAATACTTCGAATATTTTAAGCCAAGTTTTATTCTACTGAATTAAATACATTACTTCCTTTCATATGGTACATGCATTTGAGTAGTAGATATTTTTCAAACAACTACCTCAAAAATATTGTTTAAATATAAATGTTTTACATCATGTCTTTTCTTCATAGATTAATGAAATGCAATATTGCACCTAGTTGAAAATTTAGGATACCTGGCTTTACAGAACTCATATATTAATTAGGAAACTCACATTCTAATTATTTACTATTAAAATAATTACAGACCTTTTGTAGACTGGTAGGATTTAGCTGAGTTTTATCTATTATTTTCACAGCAACCTAAAAAAGAGAATCATTAAACTGTATTTGAGAATACATATTTTAATGAATAAAATTTTAGAAAGAAAACATCTGTTCTTTCATTTCTAACTAGAAATAATTTAGCGTTCACATAATTGGATGGCAAAGTTTTGATAATTTGGCAGCCTTAGAATATATACCATTGACCCACATCTTTAACCCATTTGATTCTGAGTCAATGAAATTACACTTGCGTTATTACTTCCAAGTTTCCTCTTTAAAAATAAAAATCATCTACATCTCAATCTTTTACTCATGATCTTGGTAAGTTACAAATATCAGAGGGGAGGGGCTTATAAACTTTTCAGTAACATAAGTACTATGTGAATAAAATGACGAGGTGGGTAGAGAAAATGGCCGCCCAAGCTTAGTTATAGCAGACCAGCAAAGTGGATCTGAATGTCCTCTAAGTCTCTGCCTAATATAGAATGTACTTGAACAGCTCATGGGTCAGAATGGACAGGGAGGACTAAATTCAACTGGAAGGGACAATAATATTAGGCATAGAGCAAAATTAAAACTTATCAAAAACATTTTATGACTGAGATTCCTCACAATGTCCTAATTGGACCCAGTAAATATTATGTTATGTAGAATGTTAGATGTTTAACTATTTTCAATCTTGAACACAGAAATGACTAAAGACATTAATATTAACAATAATTATTAAATATATACATTTTTGCTATATAAATACACATAATTTAAAGCACATGGGATTTTAGAAACCCAATTTTCTTATAAAACATCTGTATCACAACACTTCTTTAATGTGGTCTCTAAGTAGATAAAAATGAGTGAGTTGCTTTCTACACATTTATACCTAATCTATAATAATAAAAGCATAATATTCTAATTAGACCAGACGTCCTTCCAGATGTCCTTCCTTCCGGACAAAGCCACGGCAGGCGGGGGCCGAGGCAGAGATGGCCATCACGGTGGCAGGGGCCAAAGCCTTGCATGAATTTTGTGCATCAGCGTCCTTCCAGATGTCCTTCCTTCCAGACAAAGCCACGGCAGGCGGGGGCCGAGGCAGATGGCCATCACGGCGGCAGGGGCCAAAGCCTTGCATGAATTTTGTGCATCAGGCCTCTAGAGTTTAATAAAAGACTTTATCCTAGCCTTGTTCCTAAGGTTGAGTAGCAATCTGAAGTATTTACAGAAACCACTAATGAAAGACAGAAGTCTGAGAAAAGTTCATTTGCATCAGACTCCATCTCTGAGATGCTAAAATGTAGGAATGATTCTTTTCTGAACATTAAAGGTCAACTTTTCATGCAATGATACAGCTCTACTCGGCACATTCCATTCACACATATCCCATATCGCAACTGGCATGAATTCCCAGCATCAGCTTCGGAAACGCTTTTCAACAAGACTTTGGAGAGGTAAATGTTCTAATCCAAGTAAATATTAAAAGGCATCTTGAAAACTTACCTCTCTCCCAGTTAGAACATGCCTTGCCAATTTCACTTTGGCAAAGTTCCCCTTCCCTATTGTTTTTTGTAAACGGTAATTCCCAATGTGAGGCTGTTCGTCTGCTGCGGACGTAATGGAGTTTCTACACCGAGGGATGTTCTGTCTGCTACTCGATTTGGTAGGCTGGATGTGCGGTTCAGTATATCCATCCACAGATGTATGCTAAGAAAAAGGTTGCAAGATGTCAATGCTAATTCAATTATAAAAGGGCAGTTTAAAACACTGGGAATAATTTTCAGTAATGACTCATCTTCAATGAAAATACATCACACTACACAATTTTAAAGTTTGGGTTCTATTTATAATTTCTATTTCGCTTGAGCTCCTTTTGCCAGAGGGAATATAACTGTTTAAAATGAAATGTTCTGCTCAGCTTCAGGCATATGCTTATGATTTAAAAATACAAATGGTTAGGTAGATAGGAGCCCCACCGGCCATTACTCCTCTAAGAGTGTTATTTGTTTAGTTGAAATGACATCATAGTCTAGAACTGCTTTATTAAAAAGCCTTTCATGCCAAGACAAACAACCTCATGAGCATGGTTCTATTTCTCGAAACTTGTCATGTTCACACTTTCATTTGCTGGGTGTAGAACTCAGCCAACTGACCAATCAGCTCCGAACTTCTGGTATACCTCTAATCAATTCTTGCCCGATTCCCTGCTCAGCTTACCATGCACAAGCAAGAACTACTGAAAGCCCTGCTTGCCTCCAGGACCTAGTAGCCACTTCATTCATCCTCAGTGCTGTTCTTGAAGCAAAGATGTCACCTTGTCTCACACTAGCCTACAACTGCAATGAAGAGCAGACCTTGTTCACCTGCAAGTTCTGCACGTGAGGGTCCAGGTAGAGCTGCCTAACAAACGCTTTTTCACCAGCTCCGATTGTTCCTGCCCTTGTCTAGTTTTGTCTACATTCCTACACATATAAAATTCCTAGCTGTCTTTGTGAAAACATTGAATCACAAATAAACGCAACATCTTTTCCCCATTAGCTTCTTAAAAATAGCTGAAGACGAGCAGGACAAATTAGCAAAAGAAGGGGATATCTTTTATTTGTAAAGTAAGTCAGACTTATGTTGTCCTACCTATGTGATGAAAACTTGTCTAAAAATTTTTGATCAGAAATGTCTTAAAGGCAACCTTAAAGATGACTCCATTTGCCAGTCTCATGCAAAGCCTGACTCAAGGTTAGTCATTTTTACCTATTACTACTTTCTGATTTTTAAAACACTTGGCTCAAAATTAAATAAGGTATACAACCAGAAGGCCAAGTTAACTCCATACAAAAACAAAACAAAACAAAAAAACACATAAAACAATTTATCATCTCAATTTGAAAAACACAGAGTAGCACTGAGTGATAAGCCATAAAACAGAAACAAGAAGAGAATATTCTATCAACACCCATTCAACATTATGATTGTGCAAGATAGACCAGCCATGCTTTTTAAGATTTATATATATATCATCTTTTCACCACTGGCATAAATATAAGCCTAGAAAATGCAAGTAAATCAATATAATCTCTTGGAAGCACTACTTGACTTTAACAGAGTTACAAGAGAGAGGAAACATCCTTAATAATCAATTACATTTGGAAAGAATCCTTTGGTGAACTCTTAATTCAGCTTAGACATTACAGCCCAGGAAAAGCCATCCATCATATCAGAGCTTCTGTTCCTCTTTCAACTCAGCTGGGTTCAGTGCCCATTTCTGGTCTTTCTATAGTTATTTCTAGCAATTCATAGCCCCCAATTATTAAATTGATTTTTATTAAAATGACATATGCACATGGTCAAACATGTCCAGTAACTCTCATAGGCTGCTATCAAAAACTACCAGTCTCCTGTACCACCCTTCCAGACCTCACGCCTGCTCCCCAGAGCCATTTCTTTTAGCCTTCTCTTCTCATATTTGATAATTCTTGGTTCATCGGTCTTGGACATCCTCTCAATTTCCTACTATGGCTAATTATGATCTTTTATAGCCCTCAGCCCCACTTCTCCTCTTCCTAATGTAATATAATCAAATTTTCAGTTAAAAACTATTGTTTATATAATTATGACTTATAAATACTAACTCACTGAAAGCCAAGTAGTATAGTATGATGCTTCTATTAAACTTTGTCAGCTTCACTGTGGTATAAATAACACACAATGAAATTCACCAAACTTCTGTATAAAAGATGAGCTGTGACAAATGTATAAAGTTTGTCAGCTTCATTGTGGTATAAATAACACACAATGAAATTCACCGAATTTCTGTATAAAAGATGAGCTGTGACAAATGTATAAAGTCATGAAACATGACTACAATGTAAATATGTAAAACATTTCATGTCAAAAAGCTCCCTGTGCCCCATTGCTGTCAACGCCCCCCTCTCTGATACCACACTTTTGCTTTTCTAGAACATTAGGTAAAGAGATCACACCACAAAGAGTTGACCCTGTTACGTTCACTGTAATTCCTGGCATGCTTGCTTATGTCTGCATATTGTTTTGTGCTTTCTCTTTTCCTTAGTTTTTCTATATTCATTGGATTTCCTCTTTTCCTTTTTTCTCCTCTTCTGTATTGGGAGCTCTACCTCCAGTGTCTACTCTATTGGTATTTATTTTAAATCTTAAGGGTAAAAGTGAAGTGAGGTGGGTTGGGGAAATGTGGGAAATGAGGAAACGGAGGCAGTGAGGGCAGATAATGCCTCTGAGAAGTGTGACTTCAACGAAGAGGCACCAGTGCGACAGGGGCGCAGCTGGGGGAGGTTACTGTCTAGTTGCTTGTTTTGAGATGGGAGAGACTTGAGCATGCTGAAATCCCGAGGGAAGGATCCAGTAGAGAGAGAGAAGCAGCTGAGACAAGAGAGGGAAAAGATAAGTCAAGTTCCTGGGAAGGTGAAAGTGAGAAGAGGCAGAGCACAGATGGAGCGATGGCCCTTCTGCAGGAAGAAAGACATCTCTTCTCCTGTAACAAGCAGAAAGGAAGAGAAATCAGGTCTAGATGCAGAAAAGTACGAACACTTGATAGTAGGAAGTTGAGGGAGTTCCGATCTGATGGCTCTTCACTTTCTCTGTGTGGTTGGAGGTAAGGTCACCTCCTAAGAGTGAAGGGAGGCTACAGGTTTGCAGAGAGTAGAAGAGATTTGAAAGAATTTCTGCAGAGGAAAAGCACATTAATCAGAGAAGCCTAGTAAGGCTGCTGGGCAGTACTGACGGTCTAGTTGACATTGATGACCACAAATTTATTGTGGCACTCATCTGTCCAGTTGTACCATTTTCTTCAGCAACACTCAAAAGCCCACGGCAAGGGCGAAGGAAGCAGATATATGAGTTCATCCTGATCTGGGGTTTGCCAAACAGGTACCAACGAAGAGAATGGGGCAAGATGAGTTAGGTTATTGGCGAGTTATTGAAATGATGGGCTATAAAATGTGAACTGGATAGTGAAGGAAATGAAGACAAAAAAGCGTTGATGGAGAGAGACAAGTAGAGGCCAATATGCTGGAGGGCCTACAGGTTTAAAGGTTCATAGTCACAGAATAGTCACTGCAATGAAATCAGAGAATGATCACAGCAAGACAAGCTAAGACAGCGCGGTCCCTGGCCCAATACCTGTAGTCAGAGATATGGGTGATTGGATTAATGATTCCCGATGCTACCAGCATAGGCTGCTCTGTTACTACCACCAAGAATTGTTCTGCATTTTAATCAGATTTTTAAAAACATGCCTATTCTATTTTTTTAAAATGTTTTAAAGAATACCATTAAACCACATAGCCACATGATTAGAAATTATTTTAATTATAATTTTCACTGGTTACATTATTCACCATAGTTTCCTACATCCCTACATTTCCCTCTTTTAGATTCACTTTTTCTAGTTTGAGAAATTTTTTCAGGTAGGTGTGTGGTAGAGGTGATATACTTTCTAAAGCATTGCAACTAATTTTTTCTTTAACTTCACTTATAACCAATAATTCACTTGGATCCAGAACAAGGACAAAGGAGCATTTTCCCACTTATTTCTGGATTTGTTCCAGATGGTTGAATTTTTTAGAATCATGACGTAGTGAAAACCAGAAAATCACCACAATTAAATTGTGACTCATACATGACAAAACAATAAAAGAGAGAGGAAATTTTGTAGAATTTCCAGGTGGCAAAATTTTTACAGAAGTTTATCTAAGGAATAGACCCAACTACAAAGGAGAACTAGTGATAGGTCAATATCCATATTGTTAGTATCTCATATCAATGGGGAAATAATAAATTATTCAACAAATGGTTTTGTAACAACTAGAAAAAGACTGAGTTGGATCTCTAGATTACAGTATTACTCCTTATATCAAAATTAATTCTCAAATATTAAGGATATTAATGTAAAAAAAATGCCAACACTTTCAAGAAGCCATAAAAGTAAGCACTAGAAAAATAAACGACAGGGTAGCAGCTATTTTTATAGTCTCAGCATGGGAAATACTGACAACTTCAACAAGTCAAGACTATGACCAGTTCACCCAAGCAAGTGCTAAAATAAAGTTCTGTGGTTATTCTTATCAGGATATCGGTTGCTCCCACAGGGACCTCACTACTGTGGCATCGTCTGAAATCAGGTGTCAGCTGACTAGAGACATCACAGGCTCCAAGTGACGGTCACTGCTGAGAAAACTGGTCATCCATGCGACAGTGAGAACGGAATGGAAAAATTTCTGATGGACGCAATTTAAATGTACTAAATTTCCCCTTAAATTATATTCATTTTTCATACCTCTCACTCCATTCTGAATGCAAGAGCCGGTGCAAACAATGCCTCACTGAGATAGGAAAGCAGAAAGTACACTTGGGTTTTTACATCCTTTTGCATAAAAATAAGTAGCTTTGTACTGTCCTAAATTATAAACAGAATTTGCCTCTCTCAAAAATAAAATAAAATAAAATAAAAATGAGAAAAAGGAGACAATCTCATCTTCTAAAGAAGAGAATGAAAATGAAATTATGTTGGACAATTTTCTCTTTGGAATTTGAATAAACTCTCTTAGGTGAAAAAAAATATTATTTCAGGAGTAAGATGAAACCAATACACTTCAACATGACATTGTTTAGTTTAACAAATAATCGAGAACCGACAACTGCTGAGGAATAAGCATGATTGCAAGAAATGACCCAAACTATTAAAGGTTAGCGAGAAAAACGAATATAAACAGTTTTGACACGAAATGTAATTGATGACAGGTGTACACAGGTGCTGTTTTTCTGTCAGCTGGACCTGTTTCCCAACATTAGACACTTATTCCCAGGCCCCCTGAGTTGTAATTCTGTAGATCTTTTACCCACCTTGGACCATATGGGACCTCTCTGGGTAACATTTAAAGGAAACAAACTGCATATACATCTGGTCTTTATGTTTCTGGCAATGATCCCTATAATTAAATAATCAACTGTCTGTCTCCAGGGGGTAGAAAAAGTGCTGATTTGCTTGTTTCACACTCAGCAAAACACCTTCTACAAGATAGACGCCTGGCCTGCCACAGGCTCTCATGTGTGGAATGAATGAGTAAATGTTATACCGACCAATGAATGGACACCCTTGATTCAGTCCGTCTCTGATACTCATCAGATAAGACACAGCCTTGAGTTAAATATAGTCTCACTCCGAGGCACAAAAAGTTGTTACAAACCGAACAATCATAAAACAGAAAAACTCTAAAGTATTTGTATTAAATGAAAGTCATAGAGAACAGAGGGAAATTAAATCCACAGGCTATTTAAAAGCCATTTAATGCAATGGTTTCTACTTTGTCCTTCCCCAAACTAATGTTTTTAATAAATAAGCATGTGATGCATTTTAACTTGGCAACCTTTCTTTTCTCTACTTCTGTCCTCCTAATAGAAGTGCTGACTTACAATGAAATGGCCAAAGGGAAGATAGCACACCGAAGGAGGGCATTCGGTATAAACAAGGTTATCTACGTGTTAACGCAAAAAATAAATAAAATTTAAAAAATGGCTTCAAATAAAACATTTCCATTGAAAATATGATTACTCATTTCCACGGACATTAGCCTCATGATTAACGTCCAGAGAAATAGGTCTGGAGTCAGCCTGCCTGGCTTAAATCCTGGCATTGCAACTAATTAGACGTGTGACCTTGGGCGGGTTATTGAACTTGGTATTCCTAGGTTACCACTGTTGTTGATAATTGTATCTCCAAAAGGCAAGCCTCGTTGCTGCCCAGGCTCTCAAGGCAGGTGTTTCTGAAATATTCCCAAATAAATGGAAGGTTAAAGGGTCCTCAGAAACAGGAAAATATATTTGGGGATGTGTGTGCATGTATGTACATATGTTAGGATAAGACTGTCAAATGTTCTCCTCTTAAAAGGCTCTCTTTTTATTTGGAGACCATGTCCTACTTGCTTGGGGTTAAGCTGCCCTGTGTGTGTGCATGTATGTACATATGTTAGGATAAGACTATCAAATGTTCTCCTCTTAAAAGGCTCTCTTTTTATTTATAGGAGACCATGTCCTACTTGCTTGGGGTTAAGCTGCCCTTCCTTTAAGTAATTACGTTGCTAGCTTATGGTGAGTTTTTCCCCACTTACTTGGCAAAAAGTTGACAATCTCATCCCATTTTTGAAAGGTTTTTAGTTTTATTTGTTTGTTTATTTATTTATTCATTTACTTTACCAGCTGCCTGGCCAAACCCCAAACGCAGAATACCTGATCTTTCACTCATTAACATACTGTCTCTTCATTCACCAATGCCCACTTCTCATTAACCATTGTCCGGATTAATCCAGTGGGTCTTAATTATAACTGAGACAATATTAACAACATTTTCCTAACCATGTGCTTGGGAATGACCATGTGCTATGGACCTTTCCAGAAAATGCTTATGTCTTGTCATGCAAGGATGCAAACAACCTATGATCATACTGTGATCTTGACTTTGTTCTTTGTGACTTTTTTTACTTTCACATATTTTCTCTAAGTAAGTTTTGTCACAGAGTAGCTGAAATCATTTAGAGCATTTATTTCATGCAATTAACTCTTGTCCCAAATATCTTGCAATAGAATAGTGAAAGCCTCCTATCACCTCAAAACCTCCTATCCACTGACCCTTCCCCATTCTCACTATCATTCATTCCTGTCATGTTATCTCTTATCTCCTTACTCAGGTGATATGCCATGATCCTTTACTATAACCACTCCCATGCAAACATCCTTCACTCTCACTTTCATATTTGTTTGGCAAACCCTCACCATTGTGAAACTCAATCACGCTCCTCCTCCACTGGAGTTAGTTTTTATATGAGCTAAGAAACCTTTTCTTTTAAAGAAGAGTTTAATCCTCTTACATTTATTTCATGATTATTTTACCTAATTTTTTTCCCTTTCCTTCTCCTCTACGGGATTTGGTTTACTTTAATTTTCCTCCCCACTCCACGCTGATATACATTCTGTTTCTTTTGGTTAAATTCTGAACAGCCTACTATGACTTAAATTTAAAAATAATCCATTTTCCATCCTCCTCCCCATAACCCAAGACCTCAGTTTTGGCTCCAATGTTTCTTCTGCCATTTTCCATGTTATTCTTAACCAGCATTTGTATTTACTTTCCCCCCAACATCCTAAAAATAAGCAACTGCTCTTTTTTTGTTACTTTTACAGTCAGTGTTTATTTTATCAACTGAAATTTCTTTGCTTGTAACGTCTTGCATCCAACTACTTTCTTCTAGATTCGATGTCTTTCTTCATAAATTGCATTTGGTAGTTCAAGAAGTAAGAAAATGTAGGCAGAAAAAGCTCAATCTTCATTGACCTGAAAATACTTTTTTTTGTCCTTTACTCTTAAAGGATTGCTTAATTTAGAAGAGAATTTAAGGTTGACAGTTATATACTCTCACAGTCTGTAAGGTATTATCTCAGTGTTTAATGTATTTATTGCTGAGGAGAACTCTACTGCTCACCGAACTGTTGATACTTTGGAAAGCATGTTTCTGTCCCCCTTTCTTCAGTGCCATCCCAGAATGGAACCGTCGTGTTCCGCAAAATATGTTGGTCCCACCCAAAAGTGCACGTGGTAGGACTAGAGCCCCACTCTGGGTGGCACTGAAGGAAGAGTGACAGAGAGAACATTCCCCAGTGGGTGGAACTTTCAGCAGTGCACCTGGCTGTTTACTTTGCCTAGAAAGAGAAAGAGTGTGAAGTATGGAGCTTAGAGATTCACAGACTGTTCTCATAGCTTGGCGGAATGATCAAGGAGTTAGAAGGAACGTGATTTGGGAATGAATGCCATGCAAGAAATACGTGAGCAGATCTTCCTGAATGAACACAGCACATGGTGATTGTGTCCCGTGTGAACGCTCGCCACCGAGACCTCATGCTGTAGACGCCGGTCAGCCTCCTTCTCCAGCCACCCGTCTTCCCGGCAGCATGGACCAGGGCTAAGCTGCCACATGCACAGAATAATACTGAGCTCCCCAAATGACACCACAATTCCCAGGAGGTGGGGGAGGGGGGGCAGAGGGCAGTCATTTACCTGGTGGCAGGTTGATCATACTGAACCACCTTCATTCTAGGAGGGGCAGGGTTCTGAACTCACTGGAATACACACTTGCTGGATTTGCCTTCCCTATCCATAAAACATACGCCGAAACCTCCATGGGGAGACTTACAGAATACATTTTTCACCATCATGGCATTCCGCACAGCACTGCTTCTAAGAAAGGAACGGACTTTAAAGCAAATGAAGCTGGCAATGGCTCATGCTTGAAGAATCCACCGGTCTTCTTCTATTCCCCAATACCCTGGAGCAGCTGGCTTGATACACCAATGGAATGGCTTTTTAGGGATTCTGTTATGACACCAGCTGGTGACAGCACCTTGCAGAGCGGGGTAACGTCTTCCAGGATGCAATATGCCCTCTGAATCAGTGACTACTCTATGGTGCTATTTCTCCCATAGCCAGGACACATAGATCCAGGAATTAAGAGATAGAAATAGGAGTGGCTCCTCTCACTGTTAGCCTTCGTGATCCGCCAGGGATGTTTTTCTTTCTGGTCTCTGCAACTCTGGGTTCTGCTAGCACCAGAGTCTCAGCCCCTGAGGGAGGAATGCTTCCACCAGGTGTCATAGCAACGTGCCATGAAATGGCAAACCGACACTGCTTCACAACAATGACTCACTGGGCAAAGAAGGGGGTCATTATACTGGCTAGGTGACTGATCGTGACCATCAAGGGGAAACTGGGTTGCTATTACGTAACGGCTTACGGAGAAGTATGTCTAAATGCAGGGATCCTCTGGGAGCACCTCTAAGGACTCCCGTGTCCGGAGGTTAGTCAATGGAAAATTACAACCACCCAGTACAGGCAAGACCTCTGATGGCCCAGACTCTTCAGGAATGAAGGCTGGGGTCACCTCTAATCAGCTGAAGAGGAAGAATATTTCCTGATGAACAACTGAATTTTCTCATCATCTTCGTTTGGATTCCTGGCTTTTTTGGTACCATTACTGAACACTTACTATTGCAAAGTACATAATATACATACACCTATTAACTTAAAACTGACAACCTCTCAGCCAGGTTTGTATTAGACTCATTTTATAGGTAAGGAAAGATGCCTAAAGCTATGCACCTTATAAATTACTAAAGCTGGGGATAAACTAACCCCAGGAATGTCTTGTCACACAGTAGGCACTATACACCATCACTGACATGTATGTCCATTCCCACTGAGAGAGAACATGGATGTCACCGAACAACTATCGCCCTTGGCCTCTTATCCTTGTTCCCCAAGTCACCTGCAGATCCCTCGCCCTCCCACTTGGCTTGCTTACACTTGATGCAGCCAACCAGAAAGTACAGTCACCTCTAATCAGCTGAAGAGGAAGAATATTTCCTGATGAACAACTGAATTTTCTCATCATCTTCGTTTGGATTCCTGGCTTTTTTGGTACCATTACTGAACACCTACTATTGCAAAGTACATAATATACATACACCTAGTAACTTAAAACTGACCACCTCTCAGCCAGGTTTGTATTAGACTCACTTTATAGGTAAGGAAAGATGCCTAAAGCTATGCACCTTATAAATTACTAAAGCTGGGGATAAACTAACCCCAGGAATGTCTTGTCACACAGTAAGCACTATACACCACCACTGACATGTATGTCCATTCCCACTGAGAGAGAACATGGATGTCACCGAACAACTATCGCCCTTGGCCTCTTATCCTTGTTCCCCAAGTCACCTGCAGATCCCTCGCCCTCCCACTTGGCTTGCTTACACTTGATGCAGCCAACCAGAAAGTACACTTTCCACTGTAGATTTAATACAATTTTTGCATTAAAATTAAATACAATGTTTACAATTAGTTTTGGTATAAAAAGGAATATAAACCTATGACTTAAAACACAGAAACCGATGTAAATATATTTTTTTATTGACTTCAGAGAGAGGAAGGGAAAGGGAGAGAGAGAGAGAAACATCAATGATGAGTTATTGACTGGCTGCCTCCGGCATGCCTCCTACTAAAGATCGAGCCCGCAACCCGGGCATGTGCCCTGATTGGGAATGGAACTGTGACTTCCTGTTTCATGGATTGATGCTCAACCACGGAACCACACTGGTCAGGCCAGAATTTTTAAAAATTAAAATTGTGTATAATTCAGTGACATAAAATGTTGGCATATTTACTTCCTTTATCTAAGTGTAATAATAATAACAGTAATAATAATAGCAGCAGCTACCACTTATTGAGCGTCTACTAGGTGCCAGGCGTTGTTCTATGGGTATCACATGTGTTGAATCTTTTAAACCTCACAAGCACCCGGTAAGGTGAGCACGGCTGTTATTCCTTTTTACAGATAAAGAGCCTGAGTCATAAAGAAATTACGCAGCTTCCCAAGGTCAAGGAGCTAATAAATGGCAGAGCTGGGGTTTGAACCCAGTCTCACTCCAGAGCATGTGCCTTAACCAAGAAGTTCTACAGACTCTGTATGTGAGTTGGAGTGTACAAAGGGCGATTATTCTCTTCAGGAGGAAGAAAGAGAGTGGCTGAGCCCGTGTTTTATTTTTAGAGGCACTCCTCCCTAAAATACTCTCCTCTACACCCAAAAAAAAAATCCTCCGGGAGGTCATTCACTACTGCTTGCCAGAGATAGCAACCGAGTCCCCAGGGGATAGGAGAAAACATTGGCTTAAATTATACCTAAAAATATGGTATTAAGTTCTTTTAGAAACTTCCTAGTTCTTTCACTCCCACAAGTACAAAACCCTTACAGCAAACTCATGCCAAAAACTACAATGTATGTTTGTTCTTTAAATTATTAGATTCTATTTAATTTAACACTCTTGTAGGCAAAGCTCCATTCCAGGACCTTCAGTTCAGATATAGTGAGCAAATCCAACAAAATCCAGTAATCATTCCCTAATATAAGCTAATAATCATATCAACTTAAATGTCAATACCTGTTCTAAATAAATATTTTGAAGTACAGTAAACTTTTAACTGATGATTTTAACTTGTGAACATGAATACAGAAGATTTGGGGGGGGGGGAAATTCTTCAAAACACCTAAGAAGTTCATTAAAAAAAAACTGGGGGGAAAGAAAAACCACCAGAACTTAAAAAGCAAATATTGGATCTGCATAGCACCACTTCAGATTCTTAAAATACATCAGCACGGTCCAGAGAATGAGTGAATCATAATTGCATATATTTACTCAACACCCATCAGGTATCTCCTATGTGCATAGCATCGTGCTCAACTTAGGAGGGGGGATGTATTCTACTGACATATTCTTGTTGTTTTTAACGCAATACAGCAGGCAACTCAGAACACTTTTGCAAGCCAACCCTGCTGGGTAGCACTGAGAGGCGAGTCAGCTGTAAGGGTCTTGGGCTCAGGAGGTGCAGCATTATCTGTGGGGCAGGGTTAAGGAAATGACAGTAGAGCTCGAAGGACTGCCACCAAGTGCACACGCGGTAGAATCAGCAGCGGGATAAACATTCAATTCCAGCAAAGCAGAGATGAGAGAAGACTCCCCTTGGTCCTGGAGAGGAAGGTAGAAGAGAAAAGCAAGCTACCTCCTACCAACCTTCTCCATGTAAGGCTTCCCCCTTGGCATGTCCTTCGGGCACCAGTAAAGAATTTACTAGAAAGTCAATCCCCCAGATTTAAACAAGTGGCCACTGTACATGACTTATTTCCCTCTAGTTTTTGGTAGTCCAGCAATCAATAGAAGGAATCTAGAGTGGCCAGAAGGATCAATGGCAATGCTATTCGGTGGATAATTTCTATAGAGGAAAATATGCCGGACAGTTTATAGGTAAGGACCAAATTGAGATGCACCAGTAAGTGCTGAAAGGAAGAATGGTTAAATGACCTACCCAAGATAAAGTAGCTAGTTACTCAGCAGCTAAACAATCCCCCCACTCCCTTAGGACAACTGGATTCACCACTGATTAAAATCACAGACACACCACACACAAATTACAAAAATAATAAAATACAATCACAAAGACAGGATGCCATAAAAAATAACGAGTTACCAGTCCTAGCATTTGTTAAATCCTTGTCTTAACACCTTTAAATCACCCTATTATTCTGCCCTAGTTTGAAAGACTGTCATTTCTGATCTATGAATACTTTTGTGGTTACTAGGGGTTGCTCTAAATTCACTCCCAATCCTCAGCGAAATGTGTATGGAATTTCATTCCGAAATGTGAATCTTAAGAGGTGTTCAAGAGGTAATTATTCTCTGACACTTGTTAAAATGGTAAGGCAGACTTGACCCAAGATCACGGCAACGCGGTATGATGATAGGGGAGAGAGGTCAGTTCTGAATACAGCAATGACAGCTGGGGATTTATAACCAAGGGGCAGAATAAGGGGGTCAGTGGGTGGGAAATGACTAAAAGCAGACATCAAGGGGAGGGGGATTCTGGCTAAACCAGCCCAACAGGATTCTTGCGGAAGGCAAGTCAAGAACTTAGACATCAAAGGCAGGGGCTGAGGGACTTGATTAGATATCCAGGTGGTCAGGTATCAAGGGTGGGTGATTCTCATAAACTAACTTCCGCAGAATTCCTTGCGAAGATTGGGTGCGCAGGCCCTGCAGGGACAGGACAGACACTAAGGCCAAGGTCAAAGCCTAGTTAGGAAAACTCAGAGGAGCCAACCTGAAGTTTGGCCAAGGAGAAAGTTTTCATCACCAGCACTGGCACCTGCCCCCTACCTATCCCTTCTCCCAATACCCCCAAGTAAACTGTTTATACTTTCATGGACCATGAAAAAGCAGGCCATTAAAAACGTGAGTGTTTCTAAAACATGCAGGCACACAGGATACAAATCTAATCATCTGACCCTCTACTTAAATTGTCCAGCGGTGACCTCTGTGACCTGCAGGGCTCTGCCTACCCTCCTGCCTGGTCCTCTAGCTAATCCCTGTCCCCCCCCCCCCCCCCCCCCCCCCCCCCCCCCCCTCCCATCAGGCTACTGTTCCCCTCCTCTCAGCTTCACGCCGAGGGCCTTGGTGCATCTTGCTCCTTCGACCCAATACTCTCTTCTTCCCACCAACTCAATTTTCCAAGGAGCCACTTGGCAAAGGAGGACTGGTGTTTGGAGCCTCGTTCAAAGGCCATGAACTTGCTTGAGCGCTCCGCCTCCCCCTCCCGCCTTTCCTCTGTGTCCTGCGCACTCAGATGACAAGGAGCTGTAACTTTCTCCCCACCTGTTTGTCTCAGTGTCTACCTCCCTCTTCAGGCCTGAGTCCCTCCAGAGCAGGGCACAGGTTTCATTTGCCCTTGGAGCTCTCGCGTCTCCAATTGAGATGAAACCAAAAGAAAAGGGAACAAAAGCAAACCCTCTTTTGAACCCGTGAAAGCAGCACTGCTGATCCCCAAAAGACAGGTGCTCATGCTTTACAGATTTAAAGTAAACCTGTCACTGTATCCTTTCCAGGGAGTGCCATTCCAACTTTGCACTGTTCCTCAGCTCTGACCGGTTTACAACCTGAACTCAAATGGATACAGTGTCAAAACAATATTAAATAATACTTTCTCAGGAAAAAAAAGATCAGGCCTATCACCAAAAGCACTATAGGGTGACCTCCTTTAATTTGCTGTCATCCACCCCTTCTAATATGTTAACCCTGTAAAGCTGGGAGAAGGTAGGTAACATGAAATTCCTTAGCATCCCCTCCTCCAACTACAGACCTATGAGTGCCACACACATGTACCTATGCTCTCCAAGCCAGACAAATGCCTGTTATTTTCTCCAGCTCTTATCACCTGCTGGAAGGATTGGTTCATCAGTTCCCCACCCCACTTTCTATAATAAACATCAACCATAATTCTTTTTCATCTTAATCAAAAGATGAGATTCAGTTACGATGTAATCATCGTCACATAACTCACTATTTTTCGAAGCCTAGGCAGTGGGTGTCAGCGTCAGAATTACCTAGGAAGTTATGAAAATAGACAGTCCTGGATCCCACCCTAAAGAAACTGAGAAAGAACATGGAGTGGGAGTGAGCAAGGGTTAGGGAATGTGAATTTGAAATGATCTCCCAGCTGGTTCATAAGTTCACTCACTGTTGTTGAGAATAAATGAGCTTGATTTATTAAATTGTTGAGTGTCCCAAAATAGGATATACAGAAGTAATGTTGGAAATAATCCCTGACCTCAAGTACTTTCAATAGAGTTAAAAAGATAAAGTTTACACACACTGAAATTGTAGAACAATGCAAACTCTATGGTATACTATATGGTAGAATGGTCTTCAAAATTTAGATCAAGTACCCTGATCTTTAAAATGTTTAAGTATGGACAATTTTAGAAATGCTGACATTAATTACAGGTGTATTACTTTACTAACAAATTATATACATTAAAAAATATATGAAAAAGTTTTTGGAAACATTAAATTTTAATGATACAAACTTTTCATTGATTAGTAAAACATTACCAATTATGAATATATTAGATTTTTTTAAAATCATAGTTTAACAATTTATGATAGAGAGATTTGCTTTATATCTGCCAGTAAGTTCAGTTTATATTGGTACTTGATTTCTATGACTATCCTGGCTAAAGACAGTACCTCACATAAATACAAGTTTGAATCCTATTATGATGCATCTATTTCAATCTATCCAATTATTATAAATTTTTAATAAAAATGTTAGTAAATACTTTCCTTAGTGACAATGAACTGTTCTTGAAAACTAATCATTTTAATAATTATACAAATGGCTTCCAAAAAGTACTAAGGTTTTGATGTGGAAAATTTATAAATTGGTTAGAAAATTATCCACATGTTTAAGTGTAACAGGACAATTTCAGAAATAATACGTAGTTTAGGGTAATAAAATTACGTAAGTATGGACATTTCTGAACACCATTTTCAAAAGCTTATTCTAGCCTTTCTGGAGTAGACAAAATATTGTGGTTTATTCTAAGATAAAAAATGCTTTTTAAAAAATGCATTGGTGAGCCTGAAGGAAGAGAAACATCCAAGGAAAAAACAAACACACAACAAAACAAACTCCAAGGCCAGGGTTACCCTGGGGGTAAATACTAAGCCTTGTACCCACTACACAGTGGGAGAGATGAACCTAAAACTCCCTCATCGAGCCAGGATCCCTCTAGGAGACTGGAGAGTCCCAGGTCAGTAGGGACTCCTTCTCTAGAAGAAGTTATCCTCAATTTAGACTCCCAAGTTGCACACAGGTAAAAATCAGGCAAATGGGAGTTCATCAGCAAGAACCAGCAAATACAAAAAGAAACAAGCCACCGTAAATGAGAATCAGTAGACACAAACAATAGAGCTAAATCCCCAAGGACTTCAGATAATGAAATTTCCAGACAAAGACTGTAAATAACTATACATTAAACGTTTAAGAAAATGCCAGCCTGATTTGAGAGAAAAACCCTTAGAACTTTTAGAAATAAAAAACAGAATATAATTTAAAAATCCAACAGATAGGTAAAGAGAAGAATGGAGCATGCTGGCTTTTCAGGGAGCTGCCCAAGGACTGGTTTCTGTCCAGCTGTGTTCCCGGTGCTGGTGGGAATCAGCAAAGAAACGATGCCTCGGGGGCCGCTGAGAACAAAAAGAGCGGCTCATTGTGCTGCTGCTTCAGAAGAACCACAGTACAGCAGACAGACAGCAGAGGGAGCAAGAGATAGGGGCTCCTAGGAAAATGAATGAACCTGGCAAATCCCTCTAACCAGGAATCCATGCACACAAGTTGAGAAGACATGTCTACAGAAAAGGTTTGAGAGCCCTGAGTATCCCCACCTGCTCCGAATGCTGAAGATCTTTCCATGTATCAAGCCAGTCTGAAAAGACTGGTAGAGGTAGCCATTTTTTTAAATGCATGAATACCAACACAACGTTACAAGGATACAAAGAAACAGGGCAAAATGGCCCAATAAGGGAAGAAATTAATCCTCTATAAGCCAATCCTAAACAAACACAGGTATATGTATTACCTGACAAAGAATTCCAAGAAAACTGACATAAAGATGCTCAATTAGCTCATGTAAATAATGCATGAACAAAATGAGAATTTCAACAAAGAAACAGAAAATTTGAAAAAGAATCCAACAGAAATTTGGGAGCTGAAGAATGCAATAACTAAACTGAAAACAACATTAGGAAGGTTCAACCAGAGACTTAACCAAGCTGGAAAAAAAGTCAGCAAACTTGAAGACAGGTTGTTTGAAATTATCTAGTCAGAGGAGCAAAATGAAAAAATAATAAAAAAGAGTGAAGAAAGTCTAAGGGACTTCTGGGATACCAACCAGGGGACCAATAGACACATTATGGGAGTCCCAGAAGGAGAAGAGAAAAAGGACCAAAAGCTTATTTAAAGAAAAAAATGGCTGAAAGTTCTCAAATATGAGAAAAGAAATAGACACCCAGATTCAAGAAATCCAAGAAAACTTAAATAGGATGAGCTCAAAGACGTCCACTTGTCAAAAGTCAAAGACAAAATTTTGAAAGCAACAGGAAAAAGAAACTTGTCACAAATGAAAACACACTATCAAAAAGCTTATGGGATGTAGCAAAAGCAGTACTAAGAGGGAACTTTACAGCAACAAATGCCTACATTTTTTTTAAAAAAAGATCTCAAATAACTAACTCTATCTACAACAAGGAACTAGAAAAGTAAGAAAAACCTAATCCCAAAGCTAGCAAAATGAAGAAAATTACAATAAAGATTATAATAAAAAAATGATAGAGAATAGAAAAACAATATAAAAAGCCAACAAAGTTAAGATTTGTTTTTTTAAAGATCAACAAATAACAAATCTTTAGCTAGACTAACTAGAGAGAAGACTCAAATAAAATCAGAAATGAGACATTACAACTGATGCCACAGAAATAACAAGGATCATAAGAGACAACTATGAACAACTATATGCCAACAAACTTAGAAGAAAAGGAGAAATTCCTATAAACATACAATCTACCAAGACTGAATCATGAAGAAAGAAAATCTGAAAATATCTGTAACTAATAAGGAGATTGAGTCAGTAATCAAAAACCTTCCAACAAAGAAAAGCCCAGTACCAAACATTTAAAGAATCCTTCTTAAACTCTTCCAAAAATTGAAGACAAGGGTACGCTTCATAACTCATTGTACAAGGCCAGCATTACTCTTAACACCAAAGGCCAAAAAAGACACTACAAGAAAACTATGGGCCAAAAACCATGATGAATATAGATGTAAAATCTTAAACAAAATATTAGCAAACCAAATTTAACAGCATAATAAAGGATCACACACCATGATCAAGTGGGATTTATCTTGAAGATAATAAAGACAGTTCAACATACCATGATCAATGTGATACACATCATATTAGCAGAACAATATAAAATTCACAAGATCGTCTCTATTGATGCAGAAAAGGTATTTCACACACACACAAAAATATCAACACCTTTTCATGATAAATATTCTTAACTCCTGCCCTAGCCGGTTTGGCTCAGTGGATAGAGTGTCGGCCTGCGGACTGAAGGGTCCCAGGTTCGATTCCTGTCAAGGGCATGTACCTTGGTTGCGGGCACATCCCCAGTAGGGGGTGTGCAGGAGGCAGCTGATCGATGTTTCTCTCTCATCGATGTTTCTAACTCTCCATCCCTCTCTCTTCCTCTCTGTAAAAAAATCAATAAAATATATATATATTTTAAATTCTCAACTCCCTGAGACTAGAAGAATTATATCAACAATAAAAGCCATATATGAAAAGCCCACAGCTAATATATCAATGGTGAAAAAGTGAAAGGTTTTCCTCTAAGATCAGGAACAAGGCAAAGAGGCCCATTTATATTCAACATAGTACTGAAAGTCCTAGCTGGAGTAGCTTGGCAAGAAAAAGAAAAAAGGAAATTAAAAGAACAATCTCATTTACAATAGCATCAAAAAACAATAAAATACATAGAAATAAACTTTAAGAAGGGGAAAGACTTGTACACTGAAAACTACAAAATGTTGCTAAAAGAAATTAAAGAAGATACACATAAATGGAAAGACACCCTGCATTCATGGATTGGAAGATTTATTATTGATAAAATGTCCGTTCTACCCAAAGAGATCTACAGAATCAATATAATTTCTATCAAAACCCCAACAGCATTGTTTTATAGAAACAGGAAAAAACAATCCTAAAATTCATACAGAACCACGAAGACCCTGAATAGTTGAAACCACCTTGAGAAAAAAACAAAAAAGCTGTGGGCCTCACAATTTATGACTTCAAAACATATTGCAAAGCTACAGTAATCTAAATAGTATGGTACTGACATAAAGACAGACACATAGACCAAGGAAACAGAACCAAGAGCCCAGAAATAAACCTATGAACATATAGTCAAATGATCATTGACAAGAATGCCCAGAATACACAAGGGAGAAAGGATCGCCTTTTCTACAAATGGTGCTGGGAAAACCGAATAGCCACAAATTGGGCCTTCCACTTACACACAAAAATTGATTTCAAATGGATTAAAGACTTAAGTGTAATACCTGCAACTATAAAACTCCAAGAAGAAAACATAGGGGGGAAAACTTTAGTATGTTGTGCTTGGAAATGATTTCATGGCTAAGACACCGAAAGCACAGGCAACCAAAGCAAAAACAGACAGGTGGCACTACCTCAAACTAAAACGCTTCTGTATAGCAAAGGAAATAATCAATAGAGTGAAAAGACAACCTGTAGAATGGAAGAAAATATTTGCAAACCACTTATATGTGAAAAAGGGTTAATAATGAAAATATATAAGGAACTCCTAGAATTCAATATTAAAAAAAACCCAGATTTTAAAAAAATGAACGAAGAGCTTGAATAGATGTTTCTCTCAAGAGGATGTAAAAATGGCCCACAGATATTTGAAAAGATGTTTAACATCACTATCAGGGAACTGCAAAACAAAACAACAATGAGATAGCACCTCACACCTGTTAGGATGGCCATTATCAAAAAAACAAAATAAAACAAAACAGACAATAACAAGTGTTGGTGAGGATGTGAAGAAAGTGGAACCTTGTGCACTGTTAGTAGGAATGGAAAATAGTATGAAGTTCCTCAAAAAATTAAAAATAGAGCCAGCAATCCCACTGCTGGGTACTTATTCAAAAGAACAGAAGTCAGGATCTGGAAGACATATCTGCACTCTTGTGTTCGCTGCAGCATTATTCATAATAGATTAACCCAAATGTCCAGCAACAGATTAATGGGTAAAGAAAATGTTATATACACTTAATGGAATGTTTTTCTACCATAAAAAGGAAGGATTTCTGTTATATGCTAAGTGAAATTAGGCAGTCATTGAATGATCAATACTGCATGATTCCCCTTCAGTGAGGTAGCTAAAGTCATCAAATGTATGGAAACAGAAAGAAGAATTGTGGGGGCCAGGGGCTGGGGAGAGAGGAAAATGGGAGTTGCTGTTCAATGGGTATAAAGTCTCCGTCATGCCAGATGGAAAGGTCCTAGAGAGCTGCTGTACGACACTGTGCCTGTGCCATAGTTAACAACACTGTACCGCACACTTAGAAATGTGTTAAGAGGATAGATCTCGTGTTATCTGTGTTTTAGTATACGAACAAATTCAACAGTGATTTAAATACAGCAGAGAGTTAGCTAACTGAACATATTACATACAGTAACTATACTGTAGGTTTTACTATAGATTGTAATAAAGACACAGTAACATAGGGGAAGAAGTGAATGAGAGTTAAAATACATAGAGGCTCCCTGGGCAGTTAGCTCAGTGGTTAGAGCATTAGCCCCAGAACTGAAGGGTCTAGGGGCACGTACCTGGGTTGCAGGTTTGATGCCTGGTCGGGGCCCTGCAGCAGGCAACCAATCAACATGACTCTCTCACATCAATGTTTCTCTCTCTCTCTTTCTCTCTCCCTCCCTCCCTCTCTCCTCTCTCTCTTTCTGACACCAGAAAACGCTAGATAGAATAGAGGGGTAAGGCAATATTCAAAGAGATAATGGTTGCCACTTTTCCAAAATTAATGAAAGATATAAATCCACAGAGTTTAGATCTAAACAAATCGTACAGATTGCTGTGCAGGAAGGCAAGGAACTCACGGGGAAAATGAATGAGAAGTTAAGGCACATGGAGGAGTTAAGGTCTAACATAATCTAATCCCCAAAGCCAGGAACTGATAAATTTTGATGACAAATGAAAAAGTTCAAAGGGGAAGGAACGTTATGGCACTGATCTTCTGTGTGTTACTCCTGGTCACTGTGCTGGGCGCTGGCACATACAGAATTAAGGTGACAAAGTAAATCCACAGTTAGAATGCAGCGTGATAGGTACTGTGACACGTGAGGGTACTGAGCAAACCCAAGGGAAGTGGTTAGTAACAGTGATTCCCAGGGACAAACTACTGATGGCCACCTCAGTTCAGCCAATACTTGCTACGGTCAGTGAATTTCAGATCTATAAACAGAATCACCATCCAGAGTTGTGTTATTCAAAGTTTCAAAGTCCATTTTAAAATTACCAAAGTCCATTTTAAAACATTCCCAAAAGGAGTCAAATCAGTTTTCTTCATACTGTTCAAACTTCCCCATAGAAAGCTAGTCTGGACATTTGGGATCCATAAAAATTAGCATAAGAAGAATTTTTCCAAAAACACACAAAAATTTTTTCTTGCTTAAGTTAAAAGTAATGGCATAAAAGTAATGGCAATATATTATCTATATCCATGCTGGAATTATCCAAGTCATCCAACAGAAGAAAAGAAATATTTCATATACCTGTTCTTTTTCTGGACTTACTCTTTACAACCTAAAATCAAACCCATTTTGCATAAATTAATGATATTATCTGCAACATGATATTATCTATGTCACTATAAAGTGCTTATTCCACTCAAGTGAATCATTGGTGTGCTGTTGGATTTAGCCACGTAAGGCCTGTGACCACACATATTTAATGATATTATCTGCAACATGATATTATCTATCATGTTGGATTTAGCCACGTAAGGCCTGTGACCACACATACAAATCCTTCACCTAACAAAATACTTCTGAAAAGTACCCACAGATTGTTCCCAAAGAAAACCAATTCTTTCTCGCTCTACTCTAAACAGCAGTATATAGAAGCTCAGTGCTATACTACTCCTCTTTCGAATTTAAAAACTTATCCTCAATATATATTAGTGACATGGGTAGATATTACATACACCCAAGGACACAACATCCAAATACATTTATATATGGCTAAATAAATTTTTATATAAACTGCAAATGATTTCAATAAAATACCAAGATGGTTCTTTAAATTGCCGTATTTGCTTCTTTTACTTTCCAGCAGTAATGAAATGTTTTTAGCTATGCCCTTAATATTCCAAAAGACTGAGAAGCCTTTTGTTGTCATAGGAATGTAAATTTTCACAGCCAGTTTTTAAAATAGGTCACTTTAACTGGAAACACCACAAATGTGTATTTTGACTGCCACACTGGCATTAATCTATTAGGGATCAAACAGGTTTGTTAGTTAGTTCATTGATGAGAGGGAAGTTAAGAAGGGATACTGACATTTATTACCAACCAGAGAATAATGAGGGACACCAATTGGTGATTTAAAATAATTTTTTATTGATTTCAGAGAGGAAGAGAGAGGGACAGAGAGATAGAAACATCAATGATGAGAGAGAATCATTGATCGGCTGCCTCCTGCACACCCGCTACTGGGGATCGAGCCCACAACCGAGGCATGTGCCCTGACCAGGGAATCTAATTGTGACCTCCTGGCTCATAGGTTGATGCTCAACCATTGAACCACACTGGCCAGGCCCAATTGGTGACTTAAATAACCTTCACTGGTGGTCCCTTTAGTCCCTTTGATAAGCACTTAAAAACCAATTTAGTCCTATTTACACAGTGGTTTCCATTGTACAGTTTGGGATATTTGCCTTTTCTGTAAGTTCCTTGAGGGGAGAGGCCTTGTCTTAAATACTACTACTGTATCTCTTCTCGCTCAGAACCAAAGCTGAGTGTATACTTATTGATAAATTAGCTGCAGTAGAATAAAACATATTTTCCATGGCAATTAGGAGGCAATCGAGATGTGGGTAAAGTAAGCTAATTGTAGGTACAGTTAGTGCAACACAATGACAGCAAGGGACAAGACCATAACAGTGACTTTGAAATAACATGTTCAGAAACAGAGCAAATGAGTTTATGCAGCATAACCATTTTCTGAAGGTACCACATAATTTATTGCATGATTATTGCTTAGCTTTAAAATGCTCTTTTGGGGGTCTTACACGTGACGATGCATTCATATTTCTATAACGCTATCTCATGTCTGTATAAACTACCTTATTCATACAAGTATGGAAAGAGCTGTATGTACTATTCAAAATAAAAAAGAAAATAAAACTAATGTATTATTCCACCCTTCTAAGGTTAATGAACACACACAGTGTTTTGCTAATTAAAACAAAGGTCCTACTTTCCATGCACATCGAAATGACACACAGAATAACAGCAATCTTTTTAGTTAGAAAAATTCAGCACCAACGTGGCTTTAAAATCAACTTCTATCAAAATTTTCATCTTTTCCCCTGACCTTCTTCAATCTCTCAATCAAAATTATACACCAGTGATGTTTTTATAGCAACAATTACGATGCAAATTATGTGATCCTTTATGATAACAGCAGACTTACACTACCTTTACCATTGTAAAGGCACCACACCACAGAGGACAAAAGCACACTGCAACATCCTCCTAGCTCTTCTAACAAGACTCTGTTCCTAGAATTTCTTCTCCCTTCACACAATCACATTAAGTCTCTGTGGCCCCCTACTCTCCAAGATCAAATAATCTGTCCACACCTCCCTCCAACACTTCAGAGGTGAGTCTGTATCTCTCTGTCTCCTTCTTTTGTCTACGAACGTGCAGGCACTTAGTTTATTTGACCCACCCTTTAAAGGCATGGGTATACCCAGAGCTGGAGAGTACCTGAGTTAACTAGACAACTAGAGATCTGGTCGGCCCCCCAAAACTTGCTACCCCTTTAGCTCTTTTTAAAAAGTCAGGAAATCAGCGTAGGCCCTGTTTACAGGCCAGGAGAGTTGTTTCGCTGTTGTTACTGCTGCTGCTGTTGTTTTAAGTCTTTCCCACAAAAGAACTCACGTACACTCACAAAACAACTGTACTTTTCAGAAGGTGCAAATACAAACTGATCTTGTTTGTCCCTTTGGTTTTCAAGAGTTGAAACACCAACGACATCTGCATCTAGAAAAAAACTCCTGAGGGCAAGTTCATCAAAGACGCAGAAAATCCTTCCTTCAAAGAAATGCACCTTGTGACGCTCCACGAAGGAGGAGAAAGATTTAAAGTAAAACCTTCCCTGGTTTATCACCGCAGGCTTGAGGGAGAGAAGAATAGGCGCTTGGTTTCCCGTGGCTTTTCAACACTGTGCGGTGACCCCAGGGCCACAGAAGCCGTGGGTGCGATTCTTCCACTCATCACTGCCCAGGAGCAGCACAAGCTCTGTAAACTCCGTGCACAAACGCACACCCCCTCTCCACTACCATCCTCGCCCTCCACCTCGACCCCAGCGTGACCACGATGCTACAAAAAGCAAAGTCATGGGGCAATGCAGGGGGTGGGGAAGGAGGGGAGAATGTGTGCAAAGGACTGAAAGACCCAGAAAAGCGAGGGTGGGAGAAATAGTCCGCGGGCTGGGCTGTGACCCAGAGCCAGCCCTGGGGTGGGGATGTAGACGCCCCGGGCGTGGAAAAGCCACCGGGATGCCCACTCTGCCTTGCCCTGCCTCTGCCCTCCATCACCCCCTTGCTCTCCAGCAGGGCCACCTCCGGGCAGGGAGCGCCTCTCACAGTCGCCCAGTCTAACGCCGGAGGGTCGGGGTGCAGCCTGGGGCTGAGCGGGGGGCGAGGTCTGGGGGCGCCAAGCACAGACCCTGGGGCCCGGGGG
>NW_005370328.1:173232-196200 GCF_000412655.1 Myotis brandtii
GCCTCTCCATTCATTCCCTCATTAGGGATGCGGGGCCGCCTCCTCCCTCCCGCGCTCGCTCGAGCGCCGTCCCCGTTTATTTTGGTCCCGCGCACCACCCGCCGAGTACGGTTGTCTCAGAGCCTCGGGTGCCTTTTCTCTTTCTCTGCGTTTGGGTTTTGCCGGAGGGAGGGGGGGAGGACGCCCGTCCCTTTTTTGTCCGTTTCGTTGGGGAAAAATTAGATGCATCTGACCCTGGCCCTGTACCCCGACCTGCTACCTCGGACGTCTCCCATTCTCAAATCCTCCTTTGCCCCTGATGTCAAGCGTCCCCAGTCCTTGCCTTCCCGAGCCTTCTCTCGGCCCCCTTCTGCAGGAAGCCGGTGGGGTCAGGGTCACCCTAATAGTTGGACACAGGGCACAAAAGCCCTTAGAGGCGCCAGCAGGGGCTCAGGCCAGGCAGCTCGCCCAGGTGACCCCACGGCGCGGTCTCCTTGGGAATGGGGACGGTGGTAGAGGTCACCCGGTGGCCATCGCAGCACCCCCAGAGTGGGTGCCCCCAGGAGTCACCACGTTTACAGGGGCTGATCGTCACTTCCTGGGACACAAGGAAGTGTCACTGGGGCCAGAGGAGAGCAGTCTCTGATTTTGGTCCTGTCCTACCTTCTCCAGGTGGCTTTCTCTCCCTTTCCGCCCACTTCTCACATTCCTGTAAGAGGCCCAGTAGCCCTCTAGAAAGCAATGCTGCTGCTTTCTGTCTTATTTGAGAGCTTACATTTTGCACACGGCCCCAACCTTCCAATATTTCTTTTTCACTTCCTTTCCTGGGTGGGCGGGTAGATAAAAGGAGCAATAGAAGGGGTAAGATCCCATTTTTAAGCCACTTCCTTAAGTTTCCAATGAGACTCTCAAGATGGGCAATTCCGCCTCTCCCCTGAAGTCCACCCATTTGCGGGGGGGAAAAAAAAAAAAAAGAACCCTGCACCAGATGGTTTTTATCCCGACTTATTAAAGGTAGCTTCTGAAAAGTTAACACTTGACCCTTACAACATGTTCCAAAAGACCTAAAAATAGCAAATACAGAGGCCCAGCATATAGTCCCTTCTGGAACACCATCTATGTACGTATTTCTCCAGCACTGTATCTTGTAAACACTTCCCAGTTTCACAAAGCAAATAAAAATCACAGGATCCCTTTGATGTTGATCGCTACTCCTCAAATCCAGTTCAGGCTGTGGAACTGCAAGGCTGCAAACTGGATTATGGCGAGCACCCGGGCACGCCACGCTTTCACAGCTCCTCTGCGGACATCCGGAATCACCCAGATGCCCTGAGGTTGCCAGGGCAGAGCTTGTACTCTTCTGATTAACTAGAGTCACCGCTGCCTATAGGGGCTGCTCACAGTGTCAGCAGCACAGCGACCTCAGCAGCCACCCCAGAGCACCTTGTTACAACAGCACCTGTGGTAACCCGGGAATAAACAAGGATCCGCGAAAGGGTGTTCAACCCCTTGGGAATGTGATCATTCCTTCCACTGATAGCTTGGGTTTTGCTTTTCAATGCCCACTAACGTATTATCCTGTGTCTTTACCCTTGTATTGACCCAGGCAAGCATATTTATTTTTACCAAAGTCCATTCAGTTGACTTAGTCAAGATCACAGATGCGGCTCATAGTATATAAAAGATAACCGTGATGTGTGGTGTTGTTCGCCCTGTAAGGTTCATTATACCTGTAATGCATAAAAGGCTAATTAGAGACAGAGCTTCAAGGAGAGGATTCCCGTACAGTGGCTCCCAAGACTTTAAAGTGTGCTTTAAAAGTCATGGGCAGCCTGGCCGGTATGGCTCAGTGGTTGAGCATCAACCTATGAACCAGGTGCAATTTCTGGTCAAGGGCACATGTCCAGGTTGCGGGCTTGATATCCAGTGTGGGGTGTGCAGGAGGCAGCCGATCAATGATTCTCTCTCATCACTGATGTTTCTCTCTCTCTTTCTCTCTCCCCTCCTCTCCGAAATCAATAAAAATATTTTTTTAAAAAGTCATGGGCAAACCCCTTAGCTTTATGTGCTACACTGTGTTCACATATTGAACCTGAACTGAAAATCACATTAACAAGAGTCAGGGATATTTATTTTTTAAATCAACCTATTAAAAAAAAAGGTTTTATAACAGCAGAGCTACATTCAAAGGGAGTCTTCATTGGATGGGTAACTCAACTCCATAACTCTGGTTAACAAAATAGACTAGAAACAGCTTTATTAAAAAATGGACTTCAGCCGAAACCGGTTTGGCTCAGTGGATAGAGCGTTGGCCTGCGGACTGAAAGGTCCCAGGTTCGATTCCGGTCAAGGGCATGTACCTGGGTTGCGGGCACATCCCCAGTAGGAGATGTGCGGGAGGCAGCTGATCGATGTTTCTCTCTCATCGATGTTTCTAACTCTCTATCTCTCTCCTTTCCTCTCTGTAAAAAATCAATAAAATATATTTTTTAAAAAATGGACTTCAAATAATTCATGCCTGCCATTGTGAGCTTGTTGCATAATGAACATTCACTCTGCACAGGTTAGAAAAGGTCACTGTGTTCTTGAAAAGGAGTGTGCGCCCTACGTGAGCTCTCCACCCCTTGAGATGGCAGGAGGCAGCGTTGTGACTGAGTCAGAGCTGTGTGGCCATCGCCCTTACTTAACAATGAGCACGCTCAGAAGCAAAATTCTCTTTTGTCACTATACACAGCTTCTTGTGCCTGTGACTAGGAAGAAATGACAACAGGAATATTTTAAGGGTTGAGTCATTTTCTTCAGGAGTATTAGCCAAATGTGGCATGTTGCATTTAGAGGTTTCTAACCTAAGGTGTTGGGGTAATAAAGGTTTCGGGGAAGGAGAGGGAATTGAAATTTTGAGAAAACAAAAGAAAAACAAGATCTGTGGGTGCTAAGCCCACACGGAAATATGCTGAACGAGCATTGCTTCCCAGCAGACTTATGAGCAGAATCCTCTAGCGCTACTGTCCTTACAGGACTACCTGTGGCTACTGAGCACTTGACATGTCACCGAGGAACTGAATTTTTAATGTGGTTTCATTCTCAACAATTTACAAGCTGACCTTTTATTCAGTTATTGAAAAATTTTAAAATATGTTAGAAAACCTTGGATCCACACATCTAACGTCTTAACTATAAATATTCTGAAATCTCAATGCAGATCAAGTACTTCTGATGAAAATGATTCATCTGAATTGAGATACATTTGCCAAAATAAAATGCATACCGGAATTTTAATGACTGGATAGGAAAACAGTGCAAGATATCTCTTTAATATTATATTGATTATATACTGAAAGGCTAATATTTTGATATGTTGGGTTACATGAAATATACTATTAATTTCAAGTGTTTCTTTTTACTTTTTCAAATGTGGATACTGACAGATATGAAATTACATATGTGACTTAAAATTCTGTCTCTATTGGACAGTACTTCTCTATAAGATAAAAATTGAGAAGAGGTGCTAAAAAAATCAAAGGCCTTGATTAGAAGCTATTAATAAATCTTTCTTTGACTCAACAAACACCACTCAGACACATGCCACGCACTGTACTGTTCAACGGGAATGTTCTTCACCTAACAGTTCCAGCAGTTAGCATTATAATATTCTTTTTACAGCGCTAAGTGGGAAACATGGCTGATTCATACAAATGAGTGTCCACAGATGGCACTCATTTGTAAACAAAGACTTTCTCAAACGTGACAGATTCAGCAGAGTTCATACTCAACTTGTGTTTTAAATGTATCCAATGCCTGACAGTCGTGGCCAGTCAGTCACTATTTATTGAAGGCATACTTTGTAGGATACAAGACTATCTGTAATCGTCCATTTAACCCACAGCAGAAAGCCACAAGCTGGGCAATTCTGTACCGTAACAAAGAGTTGTCCCAGCTAAAGAGAAACATGGTGAGTGTCCTTCAGGGAAAGAACAATCAGTTCTTTTCATAAAATAAACTGGGTCCCCTTTGCTCTCCTGTCCTTCACAAGGTCAAGTTTTTGCATGTCAACAGTCGCCACTGAAAATGTGGAACCACTGAAATGGAAAGGATGTGTTTTAGGTTGAACACTGTCAGGCTGCTGCCTTGTGCCTTGTGCATGTGGCCGTGGAAGGAGGCCTGAGAGGTCCTTGCGATCATGCCCTACATGTGTCTTCATAGCTGTCAGTGTCAGCCCAAGAGTTGGCTCACTGGCTTGTCCAGGGTGGGCCCCCCACCTCACAGCACAGTCTATGTCCAGGTAATACTTAACCTCCTTCCACTCCCCACAAGCGCCCTAGACTCCGCAAAGCCGCGCTGTTGGAATTCCCCAAACACACTGTTCTGCTGACTCCTCTGCACCTTTGAGTCACCTCTTCTCTCTTCCTGGAATGTCCTCCCTCCTTTCTGTCTGATGGACTCCGAGCTGGTCTTTAAAAACCTTTTCTTGGAAGGCTTCCCTGACACCCCTGCTCCTCCCGACACCCACAGAGCTCATCAATCACTGTCCCTCACCACCTCCGCACCCTGGACACTCTTGGGCTGCTGCTCTCCTCGCACTGTGTGCCTGGCTGGGACTGCGACCTGGGTCAAGGAAGGGAATGTCTTCTTTAACTCTTTTTGCCCAGGACCAAGCTCAGTGCCTAGCAATTGGTAGCTACCCAGTTTCTTAAATGGCCATGAATGACTCATCCCATGTTGTAAACTTTCCTGTACCTTCATATTCTTTTGAATTTCTAAGAAGCATCACATAGGAGTGGAAAATAGTATAGGAGAATCATTAAAGTTTGCAAGTAGGGACTGTAGAAGCAGATAAAATTTCACACAGTATACAAAATATTTTCCCAATAAATATTATTGATTGGGTGGCAAAGTGACTCTTTCCTCTCCCCTACAGAGTAGCAGCTTAACACAGTGCTGTTAATTTTACTACTCTGTGATTTCACTGTCATCATTCTTTTGTACCCATACATAGGAAGTGCTCATCACAGATATCTCATAAAACAGTCTTTTAAATGAGTCTCTCCATAAACCAAGGTGTACTGACAGCAAGTACTTCCCTGGTTGGGAGGAAGCAAGTCAAAGGTAGGATGAAAAATCAGAGGAGGAATCACGTGATGATGGAGTGCTGAGAGCAACAGAGCTGGCAGAACCTCCCCACGGAGGAGCCTCAGGAATCGGGTGGCTCTTCCCAGCAAAGCCTTTCAGCAGGCTGAGCGTCACAGCATCGCCTGTCAGTGAAGTCAGGACAGCAAAACAAAGGACCAGACACGTGGGTGTGACTACTGGTGGGAGTTACACACTGGTCTCTAGCAACACGGAAAAAAATGCAGATGAAAATTAACAGCATCATCTTCAAATAATGGATATTGGTTACGTATAGATTCCTGTGGGTGTGGCTACACCCACAGTATTGTCTCGTCCAAACTACAGTTTTGTAATGTCACACAGGAAGCAAAACAATCCTTTGAAAGTCTTACGGTAGCCACCCTAGAGTAAGAGTTTAGTTATCTTTCACTTGGCATTTACAAATTGAACATCATGGAATTCAACACCCTTTTAAACAGCCTTGTGATCTGATTTCATGGATCATATTCTGGGTGCCCTGTTCCCTTATATTTTATACTTATTTTGTTAGTATTAAATGATCAGTTTTGTAGTTTCTCTCTACACACTCAATTTATTCAATCCCTGTATATTGTGTTTTCTATGTTAAATGTTACATTACTTACATTTTGATGAGTTTCTTCCTTTCTACATTAGTACTGACACCATTTGTTACTTTGCTTTTCATTCATTCATTCATTTAAAAAACATTGAGCCCTGCTAATGCCAGGCACCATTCAAAAGTCTTAAGAGCAGTAGACGAAATAGACAAAAGTCCCGCCCACATGAAGTTTACATTTTGATAGGCACTTGCACTGTAGACAGTTCAAAACCAGAGCCTCTCATAATACAAATAACCTTTTATGTTACACATTGCTTATTTTTCTCTTTTAACAAACAGAAGCACCCAGGCTTAATTTTTTTTTTAAGTAATGAATTGCAGTAGCTAGATCTTTTCTCAAATCTAAAGGTAATTGCTTTCTCTCGATATTTTGGCCCTTCTCCAATAAGCTTTTGTCTAAACGGCTTCAACTGGTTCCACAAGTAGCTTGGGTACTTTAAACCCAATAATAAAGATGCCTTCCTGCCCAGGTGACTTTCATTTGATCTATGTTTTGTAATATTATCTCAGCTTTATTATCTTGACACCAGGATACTTTTGCACTTCATCATCAGCAATTGCTTTACCTTCAACCACTAGTAAACTGTCAATATGTTAGCAGGTCTGCAAGAATCATGTAATAAGTAAGAATCTATACTTATAGCCATTTTAGAAGAACTTCTTTTAATATAAAGAAGCACTTTGGATAAGTTCTTCCCTATCTGTTCTATAAAAACTAAGCCCCTACTACTCACTTTGGTGGTATATTCCTCTTCCCTTCATCATTCTTTTTTTTTTTTTTTTAAATATATTTTATTGATTTTTTACAGAGAGGAAGGGAGAGAGATAGAGAGCTAGAAACATCGATGAGAGAGGAACATCGACCAGCTGCCTCCTGCACATCCCCCACTGGGGATGTGCCCGCAACCCAGGCACATGCCCTTGACCGGAATCGAACCTGGGACCTTTCAGTCCGCAGGCCGACGCTCTATCCACTGAGCCAAACCGGTTTCGGCCCCTTCGTCATTCTTATAATGACTGACAGGGATACACTGTGAGCATTCTTTCCAGTACTGTGTCTCCAGAGCCTTTTAAAGACCTGGAACATGTAGTTACTCAATTAACTACAATGACATTGAATGGAGGCATGTATCACAGATCTAATGATTTCTCTGCATTTGAACATGTTTTCAGATCCCAGATTACTTTCAGACAGCCTTAGTAGACTGCCATTCATAAGAGAAGGGCCAGTTTAAATAGCTCCATTGACATGGCTCCAGATGAACTTTTCCCACTACTTGCCTTATCTTCTTTTGCTAGTTCTAAAACAAGTATCCAAATTCCTAAAGTTATAAATGCCCCCTTTTTAAAAGCTTTAAAATCGTGGAATATGCATCTCAGAAGATTACCATGGCTAGAATCCAGGTTTACGTATATGTGAAAAAATGTACTTCCTTTGTAATATTTTTAACCATTCTTTTGCTATCTCCTTGAGCATATCAAACCTTAATTCCACCTTTACACTAAGCCACAAATCAACTGCATATGACTGAGCACCTACTACATGCTTAGTACTATTCTAATTTTTACATAAATACAGCAAGACTTGTATCGCAAAATCAGAGCTGCACCTTCCCTACAAAAAGAAACTCCTCTTTTGTAATTGCATCTGGAGTCTTGTGGCACCGAGCTTTTGTGTACTCTCAGTGGTGGTAAGTCATAGTCTTTGGAGGGTTTATTTTTAAGGCCGAGTCATTCAGAATCAACTTTGATGGGTAGTATGGATGATTAAACGGGATAATCTCACATTTGAATAAATATTAGAAGTATAATAGTTTCAACAATATTTCCTCATATTCATCAAGTTGAATCATGCTTTTAAGAAGCAATGAAAACACTGAAAGATGACAGCCTTTTTAGAATAAGCATAAAACCTTGAAAACTGATTATTTTAAAGAGAGGTTCTCATTGTTTTATAATCACTTCTACATGTGGTCATGTGGCTCATGTAGTTAAAGAACGTGCAATCTTGACAGAATGACACAAGAATATAAAGAACAAATTAGAGTGTTAATTGCTAGTCCAAAGGGTACTAGAGACAAACAAAGGTGGAAAAGAGGCTTCATTATAAGAGCATCACTACTCATCATCAAGCCCTAGCCGGTTTGGCTCAGTGGATAGAGCATTGGCCTGCAGTCCTGGGTTCGATTCCGGTCAAGGGCACATGCACGGGTTGTGGGCTCGATCCCCAGTAGGAGGCAGCTGATCAATAATTCTCTCTCATCATTGATGTTTCTATCTCTCTCTCCCTCTCCCTTCCTCTCTGAAATCAATAAAAATGTATTTTAAAAAAATACTCATCAACACCTCCATTAAGAACCAATGTTTACAGATGGCCAACAGGTACATGAAAAGATGGTCACTATCACCAATTAGAGAAATGCAAATCAAATCCATAATGAGATATCACCTCACACCTGTCAGAATCACTATCATCAAAAAGACAAGAAATAACAATTATTGGTGAGGATGTGAAGGAAAGAGAATGCTTGTGCACTATTGGCGAAGATGTAAATTGGTGCAAACAATATGGAAAACAGTAGAGAGGTCCCTCAAAAAAATTAAAAATGGAAGTACCATATAACCCAGCAATTCCACTATTAGATATATACATCCAAAGATAATAAAAATACTTATATCTGTACCCCATGTGCACTGCAGTATTGCTTATAATAGCCAAGACATGGAAATAACCACAACCTAAGTGTCCACCAAAGGATTAATGGATAAGGAAAATGTGAGATATATATAATAAATTTAGTATTCAGTCATAAAAAAAGGATGAAATCTTGCCATTTTTGACAATATGGATGGAACTTGAGGGCATGATGCTAAGTGAAATGAATCAGACAGAGAAAGACAAATACCATATGATCTCATTTATATGGAGTATGTGGAATCTAAAAAAAAATTTTTTTAAATATATTTTATTGATTTTTTTACAGAGAGGAAGGGAGAGGGAGAGGGAGCCAGAAACATCGATGAGAGAGAAACATCGATCAGCCACCTCCTGCACACCCCCTCCTGGGGATGTGCCCGCAACCAAGGTACAAGCCCCCGACCGGAACCAAACCCATGACCCTCCAGTCCGGAGGCCGACGCTCTATCCACTGAGCCAAACCGGTTAGGGCTCTAAAAAAAATTTTAAATAAAAAAGAAGCTCATAGATACAGAGAACAGATTGGTGGTTACCAGAGGTGGGAGCTGGAGGGTGAGTGAAGTGGGTGCAGTGGGTCAAAGGTACAAACTGACAGCTATAAAAGAAGTCATGGGGAGTAATACATAGCATGGTGACTATAGTTAATAACAGTACTGTACTGCATATTTAAAAGTTGCCAAGGAAGTAGATCTTAAAAGTTCTTATCACAAAATAAAATATTTGCAACTATGTAAGGTGGCGAATGTTAACTAGATTTGTGGCGATCATTTGACAACATATGCAAATATCAAATCATTGCGTTGGATACCTGAAACTAATATAAAGCTATACATCAATTATACCTCATAAAAATAATAAAAGAAAACAAAAAGAGCCAATGTTTATTTCCTAAAGCCTTTACCTTATCTCTTGTAATCTACACTAAAGTCTTGGTATGCAGACAAATATTCTTGGTACATTCCCCAGAGAAGAGACCAAGCCTCAAAAGGTGAAATGATTGCCTAGTGGCAGCATCCATTTCAGGAGAAGCTTAACCTGGAAAACCGGGTCTTCCACCCGGAACCCGGCCTCTCTTCATTTATTTCTGGGTCTTTCTCCTGGACTCCCAAAAATCTATAGGAGGATCGCTGACTCTGTACCCACAGTCCTCCTCTCTCTTCCTACAAACCACTGTCAGCATTCTGAATCTGAGAACTTGAATGCAACTGAGGCGTGGAGGTGAGGGTTAAGGACAGAGAGCCATGAGAGTAACTGTTGTGAACCTATCTGCTATAAATGTGAAATAAATTCAGGTCCTGCCCTAGAGGCCATATTGGCTTATGTAGCTTGTTTGATGTTTTTATGTGGATAAAATCAGATTAGACTTAAAACCAAGAGCAAACTAGAATTAGGAAAGAAATCATGAAAAGATGTAACTTCCAGCCTGGAGGGTATGTGTTCGTGTGTGAGGGGACGGGTAAGGAGGGGGCACACTTATGTGGGGAAAATGGAGAGCAGTTTCGCCTGGATGACAGTTAGGAGAGAGCTGTGGACTAGGGATCAAACTGGCAACCTTAGCATATTGGGACGATGCTCTAGCCAACTGAGCTATCCGGCCATGGCAACAAATTATATTTTAAGGCTTTAGATCTTTTCTTTTAGTGGGAGGAGGTCAAGTAATTTAAGCAACTATCATGCTTAAGTTAAGTATTCAATCAGTGTACACCAAGAATAGACAGGCCACCACACAGCACAGGTACTGGATATAAAATCACCCCCTTACTTGGTGCACTGGGGAAATGGTGGACAGGGTGGGCTGATCCTCAGAAGATTTAGGAGACCAGTCCTCTTTGTCAATTGGACAAAAAGAACTAAACTGCCCCAGTGGGAATAGCAGTGCCATTCCTGTGGGCAGGCTGGCTTTGTGGGCATTCGCCCTGGGCAGTCACAGGTGTCCCTGTGCTTGGTGCTATGCTCTTCTTTGGCTGTGTTGAAATTCTGAATAATTTTTAAGTAAGAGGCCCTCCCCTGGGCCCACAATTTATGTAGTCAATCCATAAATTGCATGATATAGTTCTAAGCTCCGTAATTATCTCTCAGTAATGTAATTTTATTGTCGTCCCTTCTCATTATTGTTATTATACTACTATTATTGCTTTACTATTATTAGTTATAGTCCTGAAACCTCAGTGCACGCAGCTTCACTAACTGCACAACCACCTGACGGGAAGGGCAAGTAGTCAGTGAAGGGCAAGGTGTGTCCAAGGTGTGTCCGTTTTAATGACCATCTATCTCAGAGGAGCACATGTGGGTCATTTCTATTAAAGCAACAAAAACAACCAGCAATCAGGAAGCGAGAGCTCAGGTACCAAGCCTTGGGCTAGAATCACTACCAAATAGACGCTTCCTATTATTCGAAACCTACTGAGGGCCCCGCAGTTCACATTTGGCATTTTCTTTCATCTCCACGGTAACCCTATGGGAGTTACCCAAAGTCACACACAGCTATGGAGTTCCTCAGACTCCACCACACTCTGAGGCCACCCAGGGAATTGTTCCTACGGTCAAGGAGCTCACAATGGACCCAGTGAGACCAGGGCTCCCACCCACCACATCTCACCTCTGCAGGGCCTGCACACACACACACACACACACACACACACACACACACACGCTTGCACCAAAGCATCTATAAAAGAAAATCACTGCATAGAAATACAATGTGAGATGCATCCATCAAGGCCATGAGTTACATGGGGTTGATTATAAAAGGCTTCTGGGAAATACAGCCTGAAGCTGCATTTGAAAAGACAGAAAGAAGCCATATCAGTGAAGAGGAGTGAATCATTCGTTCTCTGATGAGAATATAATGGCCAAAGCAGGGAGGCAAGAATGAGCTCGCCGTGGACAGGAGAAAACAAGTACCTCTGCTTGACTGGAACAAAGCTGGAAGCAGCCCCGAGGAATCGTTCACACACAAATATACTTCGGGACACACTCAGTGTGCTCATGTGTGAAAGCCAGCTTTCCTCGAATAGAACCATGGCTTCTACCGACATGGCTTTAAAATAATCCTGGGAACCACTGCCTGCTTTCTTCCAAGCCTTCAGAGTTTTCTCCCAATGGGACCATTCACTTCTCCGTGTCTGTGGGCTGCTCTGAATTCTAGCGGCACTCACTCCCTGGGGCCTATAGATCCCAAAAAGAAAAATCACCAAACTTTCCCTTTCCCTGAGTGCGGAACTGTTTTCATTTCGACTTGAAATGTGTTATTGCGGCTTTGCTGACATTCTTTCCCCAAAACAAGACCACAACTATTTGTATTGCAAGAATAATTCCCAGTTCAACGTGCGGAAACTCATTCTGGTAAGATGCTTTAATGCGCTGCTGAAGAAACATGTTTGCTTTGCTCTGCGTTTCTGCCTGTTATGTTTATGGGCCATGTATTTGTGATAACAAGAGGTTTCAACAATAAACAATACAGGAACATCATCCCAGCCCGCCAGAATCTCCTCTGGGGAGGAAGTGGGGTCTGGATGTTAAGCCATACCAGATGAATGGAATGATTGGAACTCTGCTGATCCCTGGTTTCCGTCTTGGTGGGATTTATTCTGCCTCATTTTCTCTACCTATCAAATGGAGATAGCCATTTTCACTTCATAGTCGAAGCATATGAGAGGTGGTCAAAGTCCTATTGAAGTACAAGTATAAACAAATGATATAAATAAGTAAATATATAAATATAGGCTTAAAAGTACTCTCTTCCAAATATGGTAAAAATATAAAGTCTCTGTGGCGTCATAAGAAAGTCCCCCAAATAGAGCATGGACCATTCATCTTAGCTCTCTCAGAGGGCGACCAAAGTGCTGCTGAAAATCGTGTTCACTTCTGTGTGACCCAGTTCCAAGGGAGGGTTTATCGCTGGGCCTTTGAATTACTCTCCCAGGCTTCTGAACATGCATGTGTTGTTCTAAAACAGTGCTTCTCACACCATCTATGCTGAAAAGCCAGGTTTCTCCCTCCAAATTTCAAATCTGCCAAAAACTGACACTGCTGTCAAATGCAATTCGAATGAATTTGCAGAAAACGTTAAGAATTTTAAACATAGACATACAAAAATAAAAGCTTAAATTTATTATTACTTTCAACAGACATAAAATTACTCTGTTGAAGTCTGTGTGTCTAAGCATTCTCAATTTCTACTTAGCTCATCCCTGAACAACAATGAATACTGTGGGAGTCGGCTGCCGTAAAGCCCTCTTCCCAAACTGTCCCTCCCCCATCCCGTGTCCTCCCCAAAACTCTTCCTAATGCTGCTAGCAGGACCATGCATGGCGGGGTTTGCAGCTAGTGCCGGGGCATTTACAGACAAGCATCTTGGCATCTTTTTCCTCCATTTCAAGTTCAGAGCTGCATCTGAGGAGCTCGGAGGAGCTACTGCATCTGAGTGGCCTTAATCACTTAATCACTCAGCCTTCTTGTAAAGACAGCTACATATTCCAGGCTTGCCCAAACAACTCCAAGGTTGCACGCCACTCCGGGGCTCTCTGGGGGATTCCTGGGGCGTGCTGTGGCCCTGCTGAGTCAGAGCGGAACCCATCCCAGAGGAATGTCAGGTACATTCCTCGGCCCCATTCCTGATCCGAGTGAGTCAGGGACCATGGCCGTCCTTTCTCCTTCCCACCCTTTGTTTTTGGTGACCTGTGCCATGTCCATTAATGACCTCTGAGTCCTTAAAAAATGCTTTCAATCAGCCATCCTTATCCTTTGGCAACATTTTTCTCTAATGACTGCATTCCTGTGATAACAGATAAGGAGGAAATAAAGAAGAACAGCCCGTGGGGACCCGGCTTTATGACTTAAAGACGAAAAGAAAATAATTTCCTGGAACGTCAAGCCCCGCCCCCCACGCTGGAATGATGGGGGTCGCCCACTCTTTATTCTTGCTTCTGCAGAGAGCTACAAGTCAATTCAGGGGTACCTCACTGAAGTCTGAGAAAGAGGGACACCCAGGAGCTCCCTGAAAAGATGAGATAGCCTGTGTGCATGTGAATTTTTCTGTAAAATGGGGCTTTTGTCCCCATCAGACCTTCAAGAGTTGCATATAAAAGTTTAAAAACCTCTAATTTAAGCAATTTTCAATGGAAGAGGAGCTCTCTTTCTACCTTGGGGTCTCTAATGTGAGATTCAAGCCTTATGCAACATTCTCTCTTCATCCAGCCACTGTGTTTTCCAAATCACCAGTTGTGATCTGTGCCTTGAGTCACGATGGGCATTAAAAACAGAATAGAAGGAAATCACCCCCAGTGCCTCAAAGGTAATCAGGGCTAGTATAATTTCATGACACTTTAGTCGAGTGTGAGTACAGGGTCTTGATGTAGAATGTATTTCAGCCCGGTTGGTGTTGCTCAGTGGTTGAGCATCTACCTATGAACCAGGAGGTCACGGCTCAATTCCTGGTCAGGACACATGCCTGGGTTGTAGGCTTGATCCCCACTAGGGACGTGCAGAAGGCAGCCGATTGATGATTCTCTCGCATCACTGATGTTTCTATCCCTCTCTCCTTCTCTCTTCCTCTCTGGAATCAATACAAATATATTTAAAATGTATTTCATACATGGATGGATCTAGAGATTTAGTGCCCAGACTGGAGTGTAGACAAGAATCACCTAAGCAGGGAATTAAAATACAGATTCCCAGTCCCTGTCCATAGAGCCTGCTTATTAGAGATCTGCATGTCACAAGTTCCCCCAGTGAATGTGGGGAGACAGGCTCTGAGCACACTCAGATAAATACTTATCCGGAAGCACAGACCGAGAACAAAGGCTTGGAAGTCACAGTAGGAATTAATATCATCATGTACATGCTTGTTGTACTGTGACTGTTATTTTGCCTGAGACTTGCTTCCCTTTCAGGTCCTAGCACAGTCTTCTTTTTTTAAAATGTTTTTGTTTGTTTTTTATTGATTTCAGAGAGAGGAAGGGAGAGGGAGAAAGAGACAGAAACATTAATAATGAGAATCATTGATCAGCTGCCTCTTGTACGCCCCCTACTGGGGACTGAGCCCACAACCTGGGCATGTACCCTGACCGGAAATCGAACCTGTGACCCCTTGGTGCATGGTCGACCCTCAGTTGCTGAGCCACGCCGGCCAGGCTACACAGTCCATTTCAATGCCCTCCTCTGTGCTCTCAGTGCCCTGGAAAGCTTCCAGAATAGCACTTAATGACCTGGTCAGAGGAGGGGCTGATTGCTTGTCTGTTTACCAGGCTGGGAGCTGCAGAAGGCCAAAACCATGCCCCCTAGCCTGGTGCCCAGTGCCCAGCGCCCAGCGCTGTGCGGCACAAACAGACCTGGCGTCACTCCTCTCCCTATTTCTCCCGGGGGGTGGGGTAGAGTGGGGATAAATGTTCTTTTAGGTCTCTCCTTGTTCTAACAGTCTGTGTTTTGGGTGAGGTCTGTGTTTGCATGAAGGCAGAAGAAAGATTTTAGTGTCGAGGTACCATGTGAAAATGAAGACTGAGGATGAAGACGGCCTACACAAACTCCAAGAGCCTTCCAGCCCCAAATCAAAAATGCCATTGCTTCAGAGGCCACCTGCCTGTCTGCCTCCAGCACAAAGCCCACCCCAGAGAAAATGGGGCTGCCCTGACCAAGCAGCCGTCTGAAGGCCAGTTGCTGGGACCTCATAATGGTTGGGTGGCTGAACTGCTGTCAACTGGAAGGCGAGTGAGCTACTATCCCGGGAAAAAAGATCAGGGAGATGCTGAAGCAACTGTTGTCGATTTTCCCAGCAGTGCCTTTCGACAGGCTGGAATCGAAGCGATAGGTGGAGACGTCCCGGAGGTCACTAGTGCATCGGAGAAAGCTCGCTGGCTGTGTAATAGCAGCCTCAGCCTGCGCTGGATGCGAACCTTGAGGAGGGAGGCTCGAAAGATGAATCCATGTGGGGAAAGTCTGGGAACACCTCTAAGTAGCAGCTTATAGCCTTTCAGAAACAAGAGCTGCAATGAGAGTGAAGTAGTTCTCTCTAAAAGACTCTTTGGTAGCAATTAAGGTAGCCAAATACGCGCAGCCCTGTTTTACCATGCAATAAACCCCTAAATTAACAAATAAGCCAAAGCCATTATCGGATATTTTCAGTAATGAACATATGTTTCTTAGTGAAGTACAGAGGACAGAGAAGTTAGCCTCTCCTCCCTGGCTGCCAATGACCTTAGAGGCATTGTTAAATAATAAATGGCCATTAACTAGTCTTGAAATAAGTGCATCTAAACCAATTTTATGATCATGTAGAACCACATTTTACATCACAGTGCAGCAAGATAAAAGGGCTCTATACTTCAGATATTAGCCAAAAACAGATGCAGTCTTGTGAGAAGGATTAACATTAAGGGCATCTAAAGACCAAGTGTCCCCAAAATATGGCCTCACCAGCTTGTGGCATCATCTCCTCTCCTCCCAACCAGAGATGAACTAGGAACCAGATCGTTAAGGTGGGAAAGTTGTTAAAAATGTCACTCTTAAAAAGCAAATATAGCCCTAGCCGGTTTGGCTCAGTGGATAGAGCGTTAGCCCACAGATTGAAGGGTCCCAGGTTCCATTCCAGTCAAGGGCATGTACCTGGATAGTAGACTCGATCCCTGGCACCAATTGGGGTGTGTGCAAGAAGCAACCAATCAATGTGTCTATCTCTCCCCCTCCCTTCCACTCTCTCTAAAAATCAATGGAAAGATATCCTTGGGTGAGGATTAACAACAACAAAAAAGCAAATACATGCCCTGGCCAGATAGCTTGGTTGGTTGGAGCATCATCCCGATATGCCAGGTTGCAGGTTAGATCCTCAGTCAGGGCACATATAAGAATAAACCAATGAATGCATAAGTAAGTGGAACAACAAATCAACGTCTCTGTTTCTGTCTCTCTTCCTTCCTCTTTCTCTGTAAAATAATTTTTTTAAAAAGCAAGTAAGTGACTTGACAGAGAAGGCAGGCTCTTTATGTAGCCTCTACTACAAATGCGGGTTTTTCCAATTAGCTATTCATCACCTTAGAAAGTCGAGGAAATCTGCTAATACTTATTGACAACCTAGCATATCACGGATGTGAGCTGTAGAAATACAGGATATTATTTTACCCTTGGTAGGTCTGTCAGCATCTTCTCTTTGCACTTTACTTACGACATTTATCATGGTCATTACTACCTGAGTTTTTATGTCCATATCAAAGTCTTTTAATACAGTGATGGTGCCTGTGACAAAGAACTAGACAGAGAAGCCTGACCTTCCTACTCCTTTATCCCTCTACTCCAAGGAGGGGAAGAAAGAGGGAGGGAGAGAGAGATTGAGATTTCCTTCTCAAAATAAAAAATCTGAATTTACATTATTGGTATTCCATAAGAAAGTTCTTATGCTTCTTAGGCGATGCAGGAAAAAAACCTTTAGGGATAAAATGTCATGAAACTATAGACAGTTCTACAAGGAGTTCAAAGTGAAGAACCAAACAAGACACAATTTTAAATATATCAGTTTCCTTGGTGATAGCTCAGGTGGGTACAGAGTATGCCTGCCTGCCATGTGATGCTCTACCCTGATGGGTTACATTAGGGCAGGTGTCCACTGTGTGCTCCTATTATGCCATCCTATATCCTATATATATAATAAAAGCCTAATATGCAAATCGACCAAATGGTGGAATGACCAGCAGAATGACTGGTTGCTATGATGTGAATTGACCACCGGGGGCAGATGCTCAACGCAGGAGGTGCCCCCAGCCCACTGGCCCCAGGCCAGCCAAGGAGGGTGCCAGTGGGGTTCCCCAGATCGCTCTGCCAGTCACCCCACAGATCAGCCCTGATCACCGGCCAGGCCTAGGGACCCTACCTGTGCATGAATTTTGTGCACCGGGCCTCTAGTATGAGATAAAGGTACACTCTATGCAAAGGGGACATACATCTACTATCTTACGATTTCTATAGGCTGAGAATTCAGGCACAGCTGGCCTGGCTCCTCTGGTTCTGAATCTCTCACACTGACATTGACTGAGAGGTCTGCTATTGCTGGGGTCTTATATGAATGCTCAACTGGGGAGGGATCTGCTTCCTAGCTCACGTGGATGTTGACAGGATTCAATTTATTCAATTTCTTGTTAGCTCTCTTCATTAAAGCCAGCAAGGGAGAGAGTCTGCTGACAAGGTAGAAGTCGCTATCTTTCATAACCTAATCATAGAAGTGATGTCCCATCCCCTTTGCTGTTCAGTGTTGGTTAGGAGTAATTCACAAATTCCACCCACACTCCAGGGAAGGGGATTACACAAGAGTGTGAATACCAGTCATTAGGGTTCTTTGACATCTTAGAGTTGACCTGAAACACTGTTGTGTCTCAAGGCATTAACTGATGCTCTAGAAAACAAGGTAAATTGGGCCAATGCTAGTGATTGTTTTTCATTTAGATGTTCTTAGAAAGAGAAATGCAAAATATATTTTAATATAATGACCCCAAATATTATCCACCATATCTAAGACGACTTTTCTTGATTCTTACTTGATGTAAGAATGCAGAATGCTTACCTTGTCTATGTTGTAGAAGCAGCATTGATTTCAGGTTGATCCCTATCACTTATTCAATGCTGCTACTATATGTTATGCATCTTGTCTTACAATTTCAACATAAATTAATATTTAATGTTTCTTATATATTAAATATTTATACTATACAAACTCATTCTCCACCGATCTGTGGCTAAAAAGAAGGATGTTTTCAAACAAAGAGTCTTGAGATTGCCCAACTATTCCAAGATCAAATAATCAAAAGCTAGAACCCATCAAAATGGTCACAACCTCTGCTTTCTAAAAATGCCTGGAAGCAAGCTGTCCAAAGTAAAACAATGAATTATTCTGGAATAATCTAAGTCAAGAGTACCAAGATTTTTCAAAATATGGAATTTGGGCTTTTTCTCTATAACACACATGTACAACATGGATTTTTGCAATGAAAGGCAAATAGAGATTCAATGCTACATTTAACATTTGGATTTTGATTCAACAACATCATTCCTACGATTACGACAATCTATGAGAAAACAATAAAAGACACAAAAATACTGTTTTCATTGAAGGTGCACTTTTTTGATGTCACATTTTATATTAATGAAAAATATTTTTATGTTTCCTTTTAAAATATTTTTTTTCAAATTTTTGTTGTGACCATTTTATGAAAGGGACAAAAACATTAAATCTTCAATATACTTTCCTTCCCTTGTCAGGTCTTCTAGTCTTTAGACTATTCTATGTTTTATATTTGGCTTCTTGTGTCTTTGTTGTGCTGATGGGATAAAAAGGTGGGAGAAACTATGAGAAAGTCAATGAGTGCAGAGAAAAGATCACAAAGAAAAGAAATTTAGAGACAGAGAAGTCATCAGAATGTCTCAAAGACAGAAGAAAGTTGGAAGCAGCATCTGTGAATAAGGCAGCTTTTTTCTTTCTTTTTAAAGAAAAAAAATATTTTTATTGACTTCAGAGAGGAAGGGGGATGGATAGATAGAAACAGCAATGAGAGAGAATCATTGACCAACTGCCTCCTGCACGCCCCCTATTGGGGACTGAATCCACAAACCTGGTATGTGCCCTGACCAGAATGGAACCGTGACCTCCTTATTTACGGGTCTACTCTATACTCAACCACTGAGCCACATCAACTGGGCAATAGACGGTTTTGTTGTCTCTTTACTTATCTTTAAAGTTTTCTATTTGTGTAATAAAACATTTAAAAGATGTAGAATTTTTCATCTATCGGTTGTTCTCCCTGCCTGCCTGAGGCTGTTTCCCAAACTGAGCCTGCCCCTGGCTGCCAGCCACAGATCCTGCATACCCCAGCTTTCTTTCACATTTATATCCTGCCTTCTTTCTTTAATTTTTTTAATTTTTTCAATTACAGTTTATATTCAATATTCTTTTGTATTAGTTTCAGTTACAAAGTGTTCCCCCTGATATTTCCAGTACCCACCTAGCATAATACATCATTATTGCAATATTATTAATAATATTCCCTACACTGTACTTTACATTCCTGGGACTATTTTGTAATTACCAATCTGGACTTCTCAATCCCTTCACCTTTTTCACCCAGTCCCCCAGCCCTCTCCTCCTGGCAACCATCAGTCTATTCTCTGTATCTATGAGTCTGTTTCTGTTTTGTTTATATTGTTCTTTAGGTTCCACATATAAGTGAAATCATCTGGCATTTGTCTTTCTATTATTTTTTTAATTGAATTTACTGGGTGACACTGCTTAACAAAATTACACATATTTCAGGTGCACAATTCTACAACACATTGTCTGTACACTGTAGTGTGTGTTCACCACCCCCTGTCATGGCATTTGTCTTTCTCTGTCTGACTTATTTCACTTAACATAATACCCTCTGGTCCATCCCTGCTAAATCTTATCCAGTTTTCATTTCTGCTGAGCCCCTGCCCAGGGATCCACTGGAAATCACGTGTCCAGGGGAAGGCAGAACCCACGTAAAAGAGAACTGATTGCTGTGAGCGTTAGCTGTATTGTACAGAGGTGAAAAGGGAGCTGTCACCGGCTGTAACCCAGTAAAAGGAGCTCTATTCCTCATCGAGGGTGACATCATCTCACACCGAATGGAAACCATGGCAATGAGTTAATGTGAGAAACAGTAGTCACCTGAATGCTGCAATTAAGGCGAAGGTAGAACAATGGAGAGGCAGCTGGAAGGAACAGCCATCCAGGACAAGTGTGAAAGGCTGATGCTGGTGTAATTAACACTGAGCCCTGGGGAACATGGCAGAGGCTCACAGTGGTGCTGCCCAGGCCATTACTCACCTGGGCCTGTCAGGTGACACCCAGCCTGAATAGGAACACTGCCTGACACCGTAGAAACACTGTCCTCTGATTCCGTTTCATCAATGGGGAAGTCAAAAATTAACCACGGCGTTTTCGCGCCCCTACGCACCCCGCCAGACTTCAGACACGTTTCCTAGCAGAGGTCTCCGGCCTCCTGGCACGGTACCTTTCATGGAGTTATTTGTTATTGTTCACAGCAAACAGCAACACTAGTTCTGAACTCTGACTGTTCCCATGGAAAGGCCCACTAGCAGGGGAGGCCAGGGCTGTCCTTTGCCCCGTGTCATGGGCTCTGGGGTGTGGGGACAGCACTGGGAAGGGAGCAGTTCTCCAATGACCTGGCCCCTGGAATTTGCCTCGGCCGCCCTCCAGCTTCCCAGAGCCTCTTCGGACCAGGGTTTGCTTCCTCAGGGCTGTTTTTACTTCTAGGTGTGTACCTGGAAAGCCTCTCAATTCTTCAAACACCCTGGCCATGAACTCATTCAGGCCTAAAACCCCATAATTAGAGTCATTCCTGTCTTTTGACACAGTTAAAATCCAAATAACTCTACAAATAGAGTAAAAAAAAGTGAGTGAAGGCAACATTACCCTTTCCTACTTAATCTAGCTCCTTTAGGTCCTGCCTCTTTGATGGAGCTCCCCAGATTTCTTAGCCCCCCAAGATCTCCCCCACTTCTGAATTCCTATAGGGTCTGTCTTTGTGTTTTCTTTCTAAAATTTTGTTCATTAAAATATATATTTGCAAATCCAGTTGAATGGTTCTCTTGTTTAGGTCGCCTCTGCATTTTCAGCTGTTTTAATACCATTTCAAAGAAAAATAAATTCAGCCCTAAATGGGAGTGTTGTCTTGTCAGTTATCTGCAGTTATAGTGTGGGTGACTTGAACAGATTCAAAACATGAAGTTTCCCCTTTAAGAGAACTGGGATTTTTCTGGTTTATGGCCCCTGTCATATAAGATACAAGGGCCCTTCCTGCCTGGGCTTGAATCTGGGTCTTGAGAGATAATAACCCCCAGGATCATCTCTGCTTCCATTACCAGACTCTGGAGCAGAGGAGGTGGTGCCTGAAATACAACTTCTCCTCTGAAAGATTCCCGAGCCCTGAAGACTGGACATGCACAAGAAGATGAGCAGCTACCCTGGGAATTGAGATTTCAAAACAACTTACTTGCCCTTCAAAAAAAGACATTATTTTATTTATTTGCTCCTCATTTTGTCAGTCAGCCAACAGCTGTATTTGAGACTCCTTGTGTATAAAATGATGTGTACTTGAGATGGTGATGTTACAATAATTGCTTCCTCAGGGAGCTTACCATCTAGTAGGGGCACAAAACAAAACAAAAGCCATGTGAAGATGAAACGAACAGAATAATAGAGAAACTATTTTGGACTCTGGCCAAACAAGTCATTAATCTCCTTTCAGTCCCAGTTTCCTTGACTGCATAACAAGGAGGTTGGATTAAAGGGCCTGCAAAGCCCAGCCAGCATGGCTCAGTGGTTGAGCATGGACCTAGGAACAGGAGAGCACAGTTCGATTCCCGGTCAGGGCACATGCCCGGGTTGCGGGCTCGTCCCCCAGTAGGGGGCGTGCAGGAGGCAGCCGGTCAATGATTCGCTCTCATCATTGATGTTTCTATCTCTCCCTTTCCCTTCCTCTCTGAAATCAATACAAATATATTTAAAAACAATAAAATAAAGGGCCTGCAAAATGCCTTCCAGCTTTCAAAAGCTCCAAATCTGTCGGGTTGTATGTAACCTGAGTGCCTGTGTCCTCCATGATAATGGAAGGAAACCTGCTTCAGGAAACCACCTGAGCTCCCCTGCAGAAGTCAGCCTTGGGGATGGGGTCACAGGAGCCCTCCTCTAACCAAAGACCTTGCCCCTGGCAGTTCCCAAGTCAGTCATGTCATGGACAAGACAGTCAAACTCAGTCCACCCACTGGTGGGGTTTGGGCTTAATTGGTTCTCAGACCTATTGTTGTCTGAAGCACCTGCACACCTACTTCATCCAGACCTGTCTGCCCAGCCAGCTCAGTCTGGATGACTCGGCTAGCTATTGCTTTGTTTTCTTCTATTTCTTTGTTCAACAAATACTCAGTAGATGCATGTTCTTATAGGGCACTGTCCTTGGCATCAGATACAGATGGAGACTAAAGAAAGGCAGACCTTGCCTCACAGAGCCCATGGCCCAGGTCTGCCTGGCACTGGGTTTTGAATCCTGCCCTAAGCCCGTCTTCTTGACTGGGGTCCTGACATCATTTCCGCCTGTAACACTTCGGCTCCTCCCCCTAGCTTCTGTCTGGGCTTCTGCCGTGAAGGACATGAATGTCCAGAACCTCGTAGCCTGCGCTCTGACTCCCTCACCACATCTGTGGGTCGGGTCCCTGCTGATATGAATTCCTGCCCACACATCTCATACTAGATGTGGGCAGGCATCTGTGTGCTCTTCTCTCTTCTTCTGCACCCTCCATACGGGTCTCCCCATCTCCATGTGGTTGGCTGACCTCTCTCCACTCTGGGTCCTGTGGGTCCTGCCTTCCTCCACAAACTCATCACTCTGCTCATGAGGTGCCATTTGTGGCCACGTCCACCTGAGTCATGACAGAATGGAAGAATCAAGTCACCCTTGCTGCCTTGGTCACAAGCAGGAACGTTTTTATTCAATACTAGAGGCCCGGTGCACAAAAATTTGTG
>NW_005370328.1:196721-231407 GCF_000412655.1 Myotis brandtii
GCATGGCTGCCGGCTGCCATCTTGGCTGACAGTTAATTTGCATAAGGATATGCTGATTAGCCAATGGGAAGGGTAGCGGTCGTACGCTAATTACCATGTTTCTCTTTTATTAGTGTAGATGTTCTTCCAGCATCGTGTTGGAGATGGCTCACAATGAAAAACAGGAGCCTTTTAAACAGATGGCTGCATGGCTGGGACAGTAATGGGGCATGAATGGCACCGAACGGATGGTTAAGAGTTCCCCACCGACACTGGCATCTCGAGCCGTATTTTGCAAGAACGGAGCGATGGGAAGTGTTCTGCCAAGACTCGTCACCAGTTTGCTCTTTCTCTGCAGTCTTGCTGCTAGTGCGAGAATAATGCTGGCAAAGCCAGCTTTCCTTGAAAACATCAGCCCAAAGGTTCCTGTTTTTTGTCTCTAGGCCAGCTGTGGGCAAACTAAAAAATAAATAAATAAAACTAAAAAAAAAAAAGAAAGACCGTACCCTTTTATGTAATGATGTTTACTTTGAATTTATATTAGTTCACACAAACACTCCATCCATGCTTTTGTTCCGGCCCTCCGGTCCAGTTTAAGAACCCATTGTGGCCCTCGAGTCAAAAAGTTTGCCCACCCCTGCTCTAGGCCCTCCCCTCCCCAACACCACTCATTCCAGGGGGAGTGTAACATACACCACATAGGTGCTTCTCTCCGGCTGGGGCTGGACCGTAGGGCACTGCAAACATATGAGCAAATCCTCCCTCTGCAGCCTCCTCTAAGCCCAGATCCCCTACAGCAAGGAGCAGGAAGGCCACGCCAGCCCACGCCGCCACGTGGAGATGTTTATCCAGAGTCAGCAACCCAGCCATCACCCCAACCTGCCAAACACAGTCAGCAAAAGGCCAGTCTCCGTTTTAAGAAAAGAGACTTTGAAGCTGCTGTTCCCCAGCCGGAGGAATTCCAGAGGAAAGCTGCAATGGAAATTGCTGTGGCCAACGCAGTGGGCTATAAATAATGTCCTAAAGTCATCAAGCATGTCATCACCTGCTCTCCTATCGTGTCTTCCCATCCGCTCGGTCCCACACCCCTGCCAGATGGGTAGAGCTCCAGCCCTGGGCTGATAACACGTGTTTCCTCCCTCACCACTGGAGATTACTACGAAGACCGTAGGAACCGGTAGAGAGGTTTTACAATCACCCCCCTCAGCTCTCAAAGAATCTTCTAAATTGCAAGTCAGCCCTAGGCATCCTGGAGCATGAGGAAAGCAAGCTGAAAACGCAGCTACAGAGCTAGCCAACGGTGCCTCTTTTCACCACCATTCCCCATTGGCAGAATGACGGTAACACTTTACCTGCCTGTTCACGTAAATGACTAAGAGGTGCTTGGAGATCACAGATAGACAAGAGCTAACAGCGCTCCCAGGGGCTGGGACTTCACCGGCACTCGAGGCAGGCCACATGACCTTGCCCGTATGACCTACTCATCCTCATACCTATCTTGTGAATTAGATATCACCCCTGATTTTCAAATGAGGAAATGACATTTCAAAGAGACAGAATTTGCCCCGGATCACACAATTGGTAAACTGAGGGATTCTAACAGAATCTTGTGATTCCAAAGGCTAATAGTTAAAATGATTCATTCCTAAAACCTGGATATGAACATGTATACATTCATTTATGCAACTGATAATTCTTGAGCACCTCCTATGTGCAAAATGTTTTTGATAAATCCATGAACAAATTAACCAAAACTTCTTGGCCTTATGGTAACACTCCAGTGAGAGGAAAGGGCAGAGAGAAGATATTTCAGAGTTCTTTTTACCTGAAATTCCACAATATGTATTGCTATCGAAAACATGAATGGGCCCTATCAAAAAACACTGCATGGAAAATGCAATATGCACAACTGAAAATGAATTTATTACAATGATCAAAGCCAGGAGATTCGCTGTTAAGATAAGAAACTATATAAGAGGGGGGGGGGGGGTATTTCCATTCCTAAGGGCATTTGAAATTCTTTATCATCACTCAGCTATGGAATGCTGTTCATATCTAAAAACGTATGAAAAAGATTAGATATCTGTTAATCAAAGGTTCCTTTCTGCCATAAAATTCAGAGGTCTACATTTCTACATCCATTTCATAGGTAAGGAAACTAACTTTCCAGGGGATGAATTACTCAAAGTCATTCAAAGGTAATTCCTATAATGGCAAAATGCAATCCTAAGTGCAAAACAACAACAAAAAACACACTGATTTATCAGCAGAGGTATAAGAGAAATTCAATGAATGATACAAGACATTGTCTTGACCTTCAATTCTTCAAGCAATAGAAGTCAGCATCGGTGGCATCTATGGGAAGATCCCCTAAAAGTCAGCCTTTCCCTCCTAAGGCTGACTTCCCTCATAGAAAAGATTCTTCTGATAGTAGGATTCCTAGAAGGTGGGTCACCTAGCATCCCCACTGCACAGCACAGAAAAGACAAGTAACTCAGCACCTGGAATATAAAGCTGTGGCTACACATGTGGAGTAAAATGAAGCACTGGTGCCATTACCTGGACCATGTAGCTTTATTCTACTAGAGTACATAGGGATCCACAAAGCATGAGGTGATCATGTGATGACTACTTCACTTTGAGATGATGAGGTGAGTCTTTACAGACAAATGATACCACAAGTGGTCTACACCGCGACTCTGTCACTTACTGGCTATATGATTTGGGGTGAATTGCTTCTGTGTGTTTTGGTCTCCCCATCTATAAAGTTGGGATAAAAAGGGTATCTACTTCATAGAGTCATTTTAAGGATTCACTGGATTAACACATGAAAAGTACTGGGTTGTTAGATACTTGGCACTTGAGTTAGTACTCCACAATGAGAGATGTTATTATTACTTAGGATTGTGTGTGTACATGGACCAATCACGTACCTGGTATAGTCAACACAGCTTATTCGTTTTAATAGCACCTGAGATCTTGTTTTCTTCAGTGATGGTTAAAGCAATGTAGAAACAACTTCCTGCCATGCCTGAAAGATCATGACATGGGTGACAAAGACTCTCGGTCTATCTCAACAGCAAAATCTGAATCAAACTACCACACGGTCCATCGGGTGACCAAGCACAGAGTCCACTTAAGGACTGAAGTCATCCACTTAAATGACTGAATATTGAATTCACCGTGGCTGAGCCTGGCTGAAGTGAGACATACACTGACACACACTGTCTCAGGAAGTATCTGCTTGTCACCAGGACGATGGGTCAAGCCAGTTGGTTTGGCCAAATAACCAGTTAATTTGGTATAAAAATGTTAATTGATAATTTGAAATTCATCAATCAATCTATTGAAAGTGAAGAAAACTATGGTCTGTATCAACTGTTACAAAGTTTTTAGGTCTAGCGAACTGGGTAAAAAAGCTGTAAAATTTATTTAAAAAGTAATAAAGCACGTACAAATGTCAGGTATTATAATTATGCCATTATTTCCTGCATATCCATTATTGGATTCATTTATGTTAGTACCACACTTCCAGTTTGGGCATGAAAGCTAAATTACTATATTCTAGAAAAGGCACATTTTGGTACCCACACTGATAATAAAATCATATTCATTTCCCTTGTTGGAAGTCATGGATTTCTTAGGACCTTTTATCTGCAACCAAACTAACTGGTCCTGAATCCACTCTAACAACATTTCAATTATTCACTAGTTACTAATTCTTAAAAGCAACTTCAACATTAAAATGTCTTTAAGAGCAGGTACTAAGCTATTGGATCCCATATAATAATTTCATACAACATTCATATCACCCTGAATTTTCTCTGAGATCCTTATAAATGTGTATAACTTAGTGTTGTATTCAGAAAAAAAACCTTTAAAATTCTAATGACTGTGTAATACATTTGCATGATAAATATGCACGTTCTCCAAACACCTCATGTTTTCATATAATTTGAGACTGTATGATGCTGAGAAAGCAATAACAAATAGTTTAGTCCTTCTTATGTGTCAAATTGTCCCCCGGGAGCACATGAAAGTGCCAGGACTGTACTCTCCATGCTCGGCTCAGATCTCTGCGGGTCCCTTTACTGAAACAATTGAACACTGGAAAACAACTGAAAGTAAGAAAAAAATAGGAACAGCCTAGACTTTAACAGAGTGGGTTTCTGTCTTTGGAGGGCTCCCCGGATGCAGATGTGTGTGAAAGTGATGTGGGGCGTGGGGAAGTGGGCCAGGAAGGGAAGGCCCACACAGGGAAACTCTGGCTCCGAGCTGCACATGAGCTTTGAAGACAGTGTCCGGTCAGGGGCAAGGAGCTGGAGGACTTCCACTCCTCAGTCACAGGTTATGAGTCACTTGGCGGGGGGAGAAAGTTTGAGAGGACTTAGGAGTTTCCAGGTGCTTCTGGCTGTCTGTACTGGCAGGCAATGTGGTTACAGCTGCTTGGGAGCAGCCTTCCTACCGAGAGGTGTAGGTGCTGGTGTAGGTGCTGGTGTAGGTGCTGGCTTTTGGAAATGGAAGCACACAGGGTGTCATCAGTGTCAACAATGTGCCCAGAAATGGCCATTGTGCTGACGGGATATAGTGGAGCATGGACAACATCTGACCTTTACTATGGTCGCACTGGGTTGCATGGGATTAATCGCCAGATGAATTATATTTACAACAATTGCTATACTGCATGAGAGAGAAAAAAGGTCTGCTGAGCACAAAAGAATGTGGTCAGCTCCCTTTACTATAGATCCTACACATTATTAGTAACAAAGGTGATATTTTGATCATCTGTTTTACTCCTTGAGTATATACTAATAAGTTCAGAGGTTAGGGTATTATGTGATATTATTTATTGGCCCTCAAACCTAAAAAAAATAATAATGGCGAACATTTATCAAGTACTAAAGGCCAGGAACAAGTTTAAGCACTGTGCAGGAACGATCTTACTGCATCTTTCAGCAGCCTGATGATGCAGGCCCTGTTCACGCTTTCCACTTGTGGAAGCTGAGCTACAGGGGGTTAATTACCTTGCCCAAGGGCACACCGCTCTAAGTCATGGGGCAGGTTTTGAGCACAAAACCAGTCTTGGGTACAAAGTCTGCATTCTGAACCACTAGGTTAAAAACAACTGAAAATATCAAATGTTTAACCAGAAACTGATGGATAATGTAAAATGTGGGGAGGAGTCAATCGGAAAGAATAGTTTTGAAAAATGCATACACCCTCCGACTCAGCAATTTCCCCATCCTGAAGAAACATCTAGATATTACAAAGATGAATATACAAAGATGTTCACTACTGGTTAGATAGAGTGCTACAATAGATATTGTATCCATAATATGAAACACTAGCTGCCATTAGAAGGAGGTAGAGCTATATGCAATGACGTGCAACGCTCCACAAGCTGTATTAACTGAAAAAGCAAGCTGAAGGATGGTCAGTCTGTATGTTATGATCATGTATGGGCAAAACAATCAAATAACAAACAAAACTTTGTGGGGCATGTGTATACACACACACACACACACACACACAAACACAAACACACACACACGTGTATATTTAAAACAGACCAGAAGGATGTTCATCAAAATGTTGACGTTTTCCCCACTAAGTAGATGAGTCAGAAGAGAATGAAAATATTCACATTTCTGTTCATAATATTTTTTGCACTTATAATATTTAAATTACTTATAATAAAAATGTGTTTAATAGTAGTAGTATCATTTTTAAGGTTAGTAAACATAAAAGAAAATTACAACTGATGGTAGGGACCTGTCAGTACATAGATGGGGCTGGTGTGTCGAGGACCAACTAATTACACATGACCCATTTTCACTCAATCAGGAGACACTTCAGGTCCTTCAATAAGAAATAAGTGTATTTAAATCCTTTCTGTCTGCCCCTGTCTCACACACATACAGACACAAAGACACATATTAATTTATTCCCCAAGTGTTTGTTGACTACAGACCTAATTCTAATGCTGTTGTACGTGTGAAGTGGGGACAGTTTCTCATCACCCTGTACAGGTAAAAATATGCATTTTCTCAGACTTTCTGGGTCACCATGCCAGCCTGCAGGACAGCATCGGTCTGCTGCTGTTGGTGACGATGTATGGTTTCAGGCAATTTCAGGTGAGCTCTTTCCCCACACCCACTCCAACTGTTTAGGAAGTTGCAGGACACCAAAGACAAAAGAGAGATGTTAAAGCTTTCAGAGAAAATAAACCAAGTCATCTAGAAAATAATGAGAATTAGTCAGCCATCAAATTTCTCCGGCAACATTGGATGTTCAAATATTTGTCTTCGAAATAGTTTTCTAACCTACAGCTCTATACACAGCACATTATTAAGCTCCTGTGAGGGCAGATTAAAATATTTTCAAAGATACAAAACATCATCCCTTCTTAGGATATTACTTGATGATAGACACCAGCAAATAGGAGATAAACCAAGAATGAGATGTCATGGAATCCAAAGATCCAACTCAGGAAAGCAGAGGGAGAATTCTTGGATGTCAGCTGTGAAGCTAGTCTAACTTGGACCAAGGACTCCAAGAGAAGGCAGGTCTCTGGAAAAATATGCTGTAGAGTAGATAAAATGGGTTAAAGATTGGAAAAACTTGAAGATATACTAAATTATGAGAAAAGGAACAGAAAGTTAGCAACTCCAGGAAAAACAGAAAGCTATCCAAGAAAGACATAGATCAAATATTAGACAAACAAAACCATCTTAAGCAACTGATACAATGTCAAAAAGAATATCCATTTGACCTTGAAGCTAGAAATATTTTATTTTAATTAGCCCATGGATTTTATCACTGGACTCCCAGAAAGGTATGTAATCCTAGTCCTCAGCAAAGCATCAAACAATACTGTGACGCAGATACTGATTTTAAACTTTTAGAGTCTACTACAGACTCACACAGAAGACTTGGTTTCTGTTGCAGGAGAAAAGTAAATGTTAAATTTTTGACACAATGTCAAAGTAGAAAGATTTGCTAGAATTCGAGATGGAATGAGGAGAGGAAAAATAATAGAAACAGTACAGAATAAAATATCTTCATTTTATGAAATGGAGAATCAAGCGATTCTATACAAAACTGACATAACAAGAAATAGAAATTGTAGCATATTATAGAGTCTAGTTTGAAGGTAACCAATAGAACTAAAAACAATAAAACAAATATTGGTAGGAAGACAAGGGGAAAATATAGAGGAAGATTAGTAAGTTAATATTCAACTTTCATATTGAGGAGTCAGCAGACACATGTGGATAACTCAATTAAAAGGAGTATAAACACGTTGTTTAGATGTTTAGATGCACCCAAAAAACTAAACATAGAAACAATTAAAAGAGCTTGTGTCTGCTGTGGGTGGAGAGCAGCAGAGGAGGAGACCATTGCTTTTCCACCAGAGGTTCTTTCGTTTGATTTTGGACATAAAGCAATAGTTCTAGCCTAAAAGTGATGGTTCCTCTGGGGGCTTCCCCCCTTATCCAAGACATCTCACGGTGGCCATGCTTCCCAAGAATCTCCTGAGACCTTCAGCACTCCAGATGGGCTCGCCTGCCCGATGCAGGTGAGAAATGCTGCCCTGCTCTTCACAAATGGCCCACGGAAGGGAGGGCGCCACAGTCTAAGCAAAACTGACCCCCCATCTCAAGAACCCAACTCTGTTTCTTTCAAACCAACCCACACCCTGGCTTTCCTTTGGATTCAGGCTCTAGCTCCATTCCTCTTGGTTTGATATGTTTTAAATGCTGTTTTTCCAAGCATTTGATCCCGATTCATTTTCCTGGAACTTACCCACCCAAAGTACTTGGGTCCCTGAACTTGGTCTCCTAGGATTAAACAATCCTGTTCAGTCCCCTTTGTCTTCAACAAACACACACATCAGCATCTTCCCCAGTATCACAGAAAATGCCCAAAAATGTTGGGGTTCTTTTTTTAGGGTATATTATATTCTCCACAACCCCCTCCCCCCCCCCAAAAAAAACATTTATCTCACTTGGCAACTGGATCATTTATCTTTGAGGTTACCCTATAACTTTCCTGGTGTCTGCCTGCCTTTCCCACACCACATCTTTTGGACACCATGTGAATTCTCTTCCTCCTTCATCTTTAGATGTAGCTCAAGTCCAGCTCTAACTCGACTTTCCCACAGGCGGATCCTCTGTCTGCTTAATTATCCTCTTCCTGCTCCCCTTTGGGCCTGGATCCCCCTCCTCTTTCTCCCACTGGTTGTCCCCTGCTGGCCCCAATTCCTGCCTGGTTCTAACGCATAAACCCAACAGAAATATGTAAATAACATTCAGGCAAAGAGAAGACGTGTTAAAAGGCAAGACATGATTAATTGCCAGATGTATTGTGCAGCCAGTAATTGCCATAGGAGTTCAGAGGAAACACCATGTGAGCACGCTAATGAATCATCTCTTTTCCTCACCAACAATGCTCTCACTTGCCTGTTGTCCATTTAATCATTGCAGTGGTTCTCAAAATGTGGTCCCTGGACCAGCAGCACCAGCATCCCTTTGTTTGAAATTGTGAGGAATGCAAATGCTCAGTCCCACCCCAGGCTCGCTGAGTTAGAAGCTCTGGGGTCGAGTCCAGTCGTCTGTGGTTTAACACGCTCTGCAGGTTCCTCTAGTAAACGCTGAAGTTTAAAAACCACAGGCCTAAATTTGAAAACTCAAAACTCAGAGGGCAAAGAGTGGTTTGAGTTCAAAGACGTAGCAATGATTTTTGTGAACTAAAACCGGCAATAAGTTATTTAATACCTCACAGCTTCCGGATCTGCATTTGATAGCTGCCACAAGCTTATCTGTCACTCAAACCTACCACTTCCCAAAGACCCAACGATGTCTTTTATTCTTTCTCGTGATACTTGCTACAGGGAATTCCTTCCCCTTAACTCTAAATGTTTGAAGACATCAAACCCCATTTTAGGATCTTGCTCACTATTGTCTCCTCATTGTCCAATAGGTAGCACGTAACAAATGAGGAATAAATATTGGTTAAATGGATGAAATAAATATTAACCCAAAATGAATGAAAGCTTCTTGACATCTAACAGAGGGAGAGATGTGAGAAGCATTTTTAATGCTTCTCTTTTCCTTGAATCAGACCTTGTTTAAAGAACAGCCAGTCTCTGGACCAGAATTTTACTCATATCTCTGTAAGCTCTAGTGAGACCCGGAGAAATTAATGGAAACATCCGGGTGGTTGGTTTTAGGTTGCTCTTTGCACAGAGGAGGCAAGAGACTTTCCTACCCTCCTATTCCTTTGTGAACAATCAGGTGCCATGACCCACAATTGGCCTTCCAATCGGAAAAGATACTGATGACATCACACCATGCGCAGCAATGCATTCTCCCACTGGAGACTCCATCGGCTTCGAGGAGGTGTTCAGAGATTGTTGCATTGACTAATTCCTCCTCCTGGGTCAAGTAACAACACCATTTGATAACCAGTTAGCTCCAAGCCGAGGGAAACTTATTCCTAGAGCCCCACTGCTTAGAGCAGTTCATCTAAAACATGGTGCACAAGAATCACTTGGGACCTACCACCCGAGATTCAGTAAACTTAGGATGAATCTGCATTTTTACCAAGCAGCCCTGATAAATACGAATAAATGAAGTAAAAGGGACATGTGTGTGGGTGCGTGTGCGCGCGCGCACACTCTCTCTCTCTCTCTCTCTCTCTCTCTCTCTCTCATATAAACAAGAACACTAGCTTACTTCTTTCTTTCAAGGATCAATATAATCACAAAGAAAATGTTCACATATCTTGGGAAACTTATTACCTGATTCTATACTTTATACATTTTTGTTAATATTGTTAACACCGATGCTATCTTTCATGTCAGTAATCATTACTGTTAGGAAACACTGCTATTTACATATTTGGTTTGATCCACCAATCGCCCTTAATGAAGGGGGCAGAGAGATGTATATCCCTATTAGGTTGTTGAGGAACTAAGGCTCAGAGAGATTAAGGTGATCCTAGGTTGCTCAGCTAGTAAGTGGCAGCATGTTGACAAATTATTTGAGAGCATCATAATTATTTTCATGTGGTCCCAAGAGAGAACATGAGACAAACTCTGGTGCTTCCTTTTCACTCTAGTGGAGGATCATTTGTACGCTATAGGTGCACCAGCTTCCTTGGAAAGCAGAGCCTGCTTCCTTGGAAAATCAGTCAGGACAGCTCCTCTGGTGCACCACCCTGAATCCTGGCTCCATACTTGACCTCTTTCTTGGCTTCTATTGGTCTCTATCAGAATTATTCCCCCATTTCCTACCGCTTGGATTGACTCTTCAAGCCCTTGGTGGTTCTTGGGTCTGTGGGAGCAGTTGTGGGTACCTGGTGTCACTTCTCCAACTCCATGACACTTGAGTTTTGTTCGTCCAAGTATCCGGGGTTGCCTCTTAGGACTTTTGTCCTGAATTCAGCTTCGCCCCTAGTTTGAAGGCTACCTTTGTCCTACACAGATGGAAGATAGTACTCTCTAGAAAAATTGAGAATTTCTTAACGGGAAACAGAATTTTTATTAGCAGAGAACACAGCTGTCCCGACTTTGCTCTCACGTGGAAGGGCTCTTACGTGTCTATTTCCCTGGGAAAGTCCCGTTTTATGCCTGGTTTCCCAGCGTAATTATTAATAGCTCCCCCTTTCACTCTCGGAAGTGTCTCGGATTGGACAATAAATTAGATGACCGTCCTACTCATTTGACATCTCTCCACAGAAATTCAGCTGACATGTTTTAGAATAACTGCTCATATTTGGTGCTTCTAAGCATCATTTCGGAAACATTACCCAGGGAGCTTGTAAAAATTGATTTACAGCCTCTCTACTCCCCTTCCCACCCAAAACTACAGAAGCAGATTTTTGGAGTTGAGCTGAAGAATCTGTACTTTGAAAAAGTTCCCAAGTATTTCTGATCATATTCTTCTACAGACCCAACTTTGGAGCTTACCCCTCAATTTTATTTCTGCTCTAGCCCTTGGTAGCTGCATGACCTTGGGCAGATGACTTAATTGCTCTAAATCTATTTCCATTGTAAGGGTAGGAGGATTGTTATAAAATGCACCTTGAGAATTTCAGTAGCTTAACACAGTATCGGTTTATTTCTCCTTCATGTCATTGTCCAGTGCAGGGTGGGAGGGGGTTCTGCCTCCCACTGATATTCCATCCAGACACCTTATACCAGCCTCAATTGTCCCCTCAGAGTTCTCTGCTGGATCCTCTAAGCCAAACTGGCAAATGAGGGAAAAAAGAGGATCGTGCAGAAGGTTTTATGAGCCAGGTCTGGAACAGCATCCATAAAATCCATCCAAAACTCAGTGACATGGCTGTCCATAAGAACATGTCATCTAACTACATGCCCAGTAGAAAAATGAGTGGTTGGATAAGCAATTAATCAGCCTCTGCCATAGACCTCCCCCCCTCCCCATTCTGGTCATCAAATACTTGTTTAATAGGCAATCCACAGGAGACAACCCAAAGGTCCCCCAAAGCGATGGCTTAGAGGAAGGAAAGCACACTCGTAATTAGAAAGAAGTCGAAGTGACACACACATTTGCCCACAATGAGACAGGCATAGAGAAGGATCCTTTCCTTGAGGTTGGAGAACTTCCATGGGCTCTAATTTTGTTCTCTGGGGAGAACTCCTTTGCCCCTCATTCTCTGTGGCTGCTGGCTCTGCCCTTTGGGATGTTCCGAGACAATGATCTTTCTGTGTCTGAAGGGAGCACTGGCGGGGGGGGGGGGGGTGGGGGGGTGTCTCCCTTGGAGGTTTCATAGGAGTCCACTTCCTGCTGAAGCACATTTGGAAGCCCAGGGGTTATTTTACACCTTGGAAAATCCAGGCTCATGATTTCTCTGGCAATAGAATCCTTTCAAACACTTCACAGGCTCCCGGTGTACTCGCCACCAGTCAGTTCCAGGAGCCAGGAGCCACACCCAAAGTCCTTTCCCAGATATAATCCTCAAACCCGATTTACTTCTTTCCTTTTTTGCCTCTATCATCCACCATTCTCCTTCTCCTTCTCTTCCTTCTCCTTCTCTTCTCTCTCTCTCTCCCTCCCTCCCTCTCCATTCCCTCTCCCCCCTTAATGGTGGCCACTTTGAAGTCGTCTGAAACAATATGAAGAAAGGACACACACCTAATCTGATTTTTGTTGAAGGGCTAAGTTACTTTGTTCAATTGAGGAGTATTACTAGATCTTTGTCAATCAAGACTTTTTTCAAAATTTTACCTTTTGGGATGGAGAAGCTGGTAGTTTTCTCAAATCTGACGTCCCCAATTCCTGGACTCCTTCTATTCCCTTACATTATATCTTGTAAACGGGCCAGGTGATTCCTGAGTTTTGTTTGTTTGTTTGTCACACCTTGTTAAAGGTAGCCAATAAAAGCTACACTTTCACTAACACTTTGCTATTTTCCAACTACTAGTTCCCTGAACCCATGTAAAAATTGCCTCTTAAATTAAGGGAGGTGACAGTTTTACCAAATGTTTCACCACTGCACAACATGGGCCCCCTTTTCAGCCTTAAATGTCAGCTTCTTTGCTGCCCGTTGCCCAACTGCTAAGCCAGTGTCACACTGGTGAGGATCCCCCACAGAAAGTCATCGTGTGAGAGGAGCCAGAGCAAGAGAAAATGGACCTCACTGTGGTCAAGGGCATTTCTTAAAAAAAAAAAAAAAAAAAAAAAAAGTCCAACCATCAATGGTATCAGGGTAAGACTTCTCTGAATGGCTATGAAACATAAGGGCATATTGTAGAACTCAGGTCTACCAATGCAATTTCTAGTTATTAAATCTCTTTATCTGACATGTTATGAGTCCTTACTATGGAGAAACACGTGACTGTTCTTCAGAGTGCATTTTCCCAGATTTCTGACCCTAGCTAGTGTCAACACCTATATGACACAACAATAGGACTCTCAAACACATAGGTTATATATACTTAATAGAAACATGAGGCATTAATAAAATACATAATGCTAGGAGCATCCAAAATCAAGTTCATATGCACATTCTTCTCTCTCCATCCTCCCTTTCCTCCCCCGCAACACCTGCAGGAGAATTTCAGCCACTTATTCTACATCCTCCTTCTTGCCTGGACTCCCCATAGATTTGCAACACTGCCAATTTCATTTAATCACTACAAGGTTATTGTACTGTAATAATATTTCTCTTAAACAACTGCCAAGATGTGTATTATGTTAGTCTCTATCAAAAGGGTGGAGATTTTTCCCCAATCTGTTTCTAACCATGCTTCAGTGTGTGTGCCTTCCAGGCTCTAGGAACAAATCTTGAGAAATAAATAAACAAGTGTTGAAGCACACTGAGAAGAAGTAATGAGGAAAATATGTTAACAAAAATGAGAATGCAGCTTAGAACTCGAGGCGGGATTTAAATATAGCCTTCTGATTAAGATTTTGTTTTTTGAGCAGTTTGGACAGACATTTGCTAGTAACACAGACGTGCCAAATGGCCTCTCAAGTAAATATTGACTTCAGTTGACAAAGCCTGACATCTCCTCCAGTTTTCCTGACACTGGGAAGACACTTGCTTCACGGTAAGTGTGTGAAGGTGGAAGGGGGTAAATAAGCAAGCAATGGTGCAAGAGAAAAATTAACCATCACCCACAGAGGACAGAACTTTCCCCAACGCAATGGTTCCCACACCTGGGGCAGAATTTAGAAAATATACACAGATTCCTGGTCAAGTTCAAATTCAGGAAGTTTGGGGAAAGCCCAGGAATCTGCCTACTTTAAGTCCCCGAGTGATTTTAATATACAAGCAGGTTTGGGAATTACAGTTCTAAAGGCTCCTAGCACAGTTCTAACCACTGGCCCAGCACCGATGGCAGCAGAGCTCATAGAAACCAAGATAGACTAAGATGATCTGTAGGAAAGGCCCTTCAAGGTGAGGATTGAAGCAGATGGCCACTGTACCCATTTCTTGCATAAATAGCAGAATTTATCCTGCACGCTATCAATTTGGCCCCATTTGAAACATTCAATTCACTCAGCAAATCAGAAATGGGGGCTTTTTAAAAACACCATTTCAGTTAGGGTAAACTTCAACTGAGAACACCCATATTCTCTTTACTATAGACAGCTGAGATTGTTCAAACGTAACAACACATAACTGCGAAGGTATTTTCAACATCAAGGATCTAAAGGTTCTTTTGAAAACCAGTCAAATCAACCACCCTTAGAAAGTGCCAACTACAGTCAGAATAATAAAACAACTACTGGAGTTAGCCAGGCATGGATTGGAATACCATTTCTACCTCTTATTCACTATAACCATGGACCCAACTGCGTAGCTCTGGTCCCCTATGCCACCCCCATCCCCACTCTTGATATTCTGTGGAATTTACAAGACCTGAGAGTGGACTTAGAATCTGGTATTTTCCATAGAAAGGGCATTCTGAGGATAGGTGAGGGCACTAGAAGTGGCCAGGAGTGAAAAGGCAAGGGCTCTTAGAAGAGGGAGGTGAGGAGAGAGTTTAGACCAAGAGAAGTCTGCAAGGCACCCTCATATTGCCTTCTAGCAGGTCTAGGCAGTGAGACCTTGACCCTTGTGTGATCTAAGAGGGCTCATGGAAATAACCTGGGGATAATGCCAATTCTTCCTCCATCCTTACAAGTTCTGGTCACCAATTACAACATGTGGGATACCAGCTTCTTGAGGTGGGATACCAGCTTCTTGAGGTGGGATACCAGCTTCTTGAGGTGGGATACCAGCTTCTTGAGGTGGGATACCAGCTTGGAGTCCTACAATTCAACACAATTCTGACACTATCTACCTGGAGACAGCATCAGATCCCACAGGTTAAGGGCTCAGTCCCACATTTTCAGATTCCAAATGCAAGTCCAGGCTGTTGGCTAGGTTTTTGACCAGCTATAGATCAGATGTTCCCATAACCTCAGGTTAATTAATTTGCTACAGTGGCTCATAGAACTCAGAGAAACATGTCACTTCTGGCAGACATGCATAGACAAGGTATGGGAAAGGGCACAGAGCTCCCCTGCCCTCTCCAGGCATGTCATTCTCTCCAAATCCCACCCTATACGTTTTTAAGGAGGCTACTTACATAGGTATGATTGAGTAACTCATTGGCCACTGCTGACTGATTCAATTCCCCCTCCCCAGAGGTCAGGGGATGGGACTGAGAGTTCCAACTCTCTAATCACAGCATTGGCTCTTCTCCCAACCGGCCCCTATATTAGGGGTGGTCCCCAAACCACCTCCTTCACATAACAAAAGGCATGAGCTCTTTCTGGCTCTCATCACTTAGGAAATCCCAAGAGTTTTGGAGTCTGTGCCAGCAATGGGGACGAAGACCAAATATGTATTTCTTATTATAAATCACAATATCACAACTCTATGCAGCTTTGGAGCGATCACCAGAAGCACTTCATTAAAATGTCTCATGCCTTATTAAGCCCAGGGTGGGGTTACTACAGGGAAAGTCAAAAGGGACAATGTTTTCTGTCACTGCCCCAGGGGTACAGCCCCCATTGTGGACCACAGGACAGCAAGAAGTAATCATTCATTGCCTGTCATCTCTCACTTCCCTGACTCCTCCAAAAGGATAGCTAGAGACACACCCTGCAGCCAGAAGACAGAGGGGCTCATTTACATCGGGAGTTCGTTGGTAGTTGTTTTAGATGCTAGAGAATAGACGCCATAAGACCTAAAGGCAGCACAATGTTACACGCCAAGCCTCTCCAGGATTCAAGTCATTAAATCTTCTTTTAAAAACAAAATTCCATGGAGTAAATTTGAAGATCTAATTGGCTTTATGTAGGGATCCATCTAGAATCTAGATGCGCACTCTCAGGTTGTACAGAAAGGAAGGCTTTTGTAGGCAGAAGGAGGGTGGGACAAGAAGGTCTCAGCAAGAGAAAAGGGGAGAGTTGCGTCAGGCCAGGTCATCTTTGGGAAGGGGGTGGGGGTGGGGGGACAGAAGGAAAGCAGGAGCTTTATCCTGCAGCTTACCTCACCGCTGCTCATCCGGACGTTTCAGACTGACTGTTTAAAGGTCACATTCCTGAGAAAAAAATTGAAACCATAATTAAGTCTTGGTTTACTGTCATGGAGCAAATGACTCCATTATGGGCTTGTAATTTCTTTTCGAATGCTTTGAACATATCACCAAATCGGTTTGTGAATATTTCATCTCTGGAAACCTTTTAAATACACATGTCATTACCCAGTGTAGATTTTAGTCTTAACGTGACATAAGAAGCTACACCAGTTGACCCTTCAGATTTTCACAGGTTAAGCTCTTTGTGATTATATATTAACAGTAGAAAAAAAAAGCATCCATATAATATGTGACAATGTCCTAAGTTCACATAAATATCTCCTTTTGTCCTCAAAACGTCATCATCACAAGCAAATGAAGAAACTGGGGTTCATGGAACGTAACCTGACCCAGGTCACAAAGCTCCTATAGAAAGTCTGACTCACACCCAAGGATCCTGACCCTAATCTCATACCTGCTCACTTTCCCGATCTGAACCCCCTGGTAGGGAGGGGTCAGAGTGATGATCAAAAGTTGTCTCACCTCCTAGAGATTCCTGTGGAAGAAGGAGCACTGAACACCAACTGCTCTGTGTGGTTTTCACACATTTGAATTGAAACACAACAACTCAGCTTTTCATACTGTAAGGGCTCTGAGCAAGTCACCCTAAGACAGTGATGGCGAACCTTTTGAGCTCGGCGTGTCAGCATTTTGAAAAACCCTAACTTAACTCTGGTGCCGTGTCACATATAGAAATTTTTTGATATTTGCAACCATAGTAAAACAAAGACTTCTATTTTTGATATTTATTTAATATATTTAAATGCAATTTAACAAAGAAAAATCAACCAAAAAAATGAGTTCGCGTGTCAGAGGTGTCAGAGGTTCGCTGTCACTGCCCTAAGATGTACCTCTGTGGTATGCAAATTGTTTGGAGCTAAAGGCAACCAAGACCCTGAGGGCTCAAGAGAAACTTCTTCCCTGTCTTAACTGCCTAGAAGAATTTAAATTAAGGGCCTTGCCCATAAGAGATGATTAGAGACAAACCTTGTGACCCATCCATCTCTAGGGCAGGGGAACTTCTAATTGCTGGACATCTGCTCTTATTGTCCTCAAGTGACCCTCCTCTCCTCTGAAACCCCAGGGCACTTTACCTCATCCTGAGCTCAGAATGCCTTATCCACCTCATTTTAACTTTCTATCCCTGCACCTCGCCTGTATGTGGGGTTCCCATACGTACATATGCAATTAAATTTGGTTATTGTCTCTTGTTCATCTGTCTTATGTGGATTTAATTATTAGACCAGCCAAAAGAAACTTGAAGGGTAGAGGCAAGTTTCTTTGCCCCACAATGCAAATACTTTTTTTACATTTTGTTTTCCCACTCAAATAGAAATTTACTCAGCTACTCGCTGACTCTCTTCTGCATAGAAGACTGAGCTAGAAGCTGTGACACAGGTACAGTTAGGCCATGGACCAGAAGGATGGAAGTTTGGCTTTTGAACAAGGGCATGAGGGTTAGGAGAGTAGGGCAGAGTTCATTTCAACTGGAATCTCCTTGCCCCGGGACAGAGACAAAAGTGAGGTTGGAGAGAGAGGATTCATTTGCTTTATGGTCAAAGGGAGAACTCAAGCTTTGAAAGCCAAGGTATCTTGAAAGGCAGAGAAGTGCCATCTGGGTCCCAAGTTGAAGACTAGGCAGACCAGACTTGGTCAGCAAAGCAGACTTCAGCCGCTGAGGAAGGCTGAGCCTGTGGCGCTCTGACCCTAACATAGAACTCACACCAGTGACTCCTGAGATCCACTTGGTTAAAATGTCTTTTAAAACAGGACCTGTTTTCTCAGCATCAGGCCAGGTTCTTCCCTTACTGGTGGTGCTGTCACCGTGTTCTACAGAAGTAGGGGTGTAAAGGGCGTGGGGAGTAGGGAAAAGAAACGATGATCTTCCACTGGGAACCCCAATCTCTGCGGTTCTTTCAACCCCAGGGCCTGAGGACCACAGAGCGTCCCAAGGTTCAGTCTTGGACCTCATGGTTTTCATATATGCCTTGTGCACTTTGCAACGTTTAGTCATTTGCTTTGTAAGAAACAGAAATAAAAGAATTGTGTAGGGGGCTGATGAGAACGGAGATTGGAAAGATAAGTTTGGGGCCAAATTATGAGGATCCAGGACAGACAGGCCAAGGGAAAGTTCGGGTAAACATTTTTTTTTTTATTTTAGAACACATTTTGCCTCTTGTAAACCAAAGATATATGTTGCTGACTACAAGGATTCTGATAACACTTAAACACTGTCTTTGTACATTTGCCACAATTTCGGCAAAGAAGGCATTCCCCAAAGGTTGTGTTCAAGTCACATGTTGTAATTCAAATCATATTTTAAATGTACTCAGGGACCTTGCTATTTAAAGAGCCCTTTATAAGCATTTTATCTATTAAACACACATACATGCAAGTATGTGGATGTATGTATATAGTCCATTTATTTTGACTTACAAGTTGAATAAAACTGTGGTTTACTCATCCACTAAATTTACCATTTATTAAACTCTTCATCTGCTGTCTTTTCCAAGGACTGAATAGTCTGAGAGAGTATGAACCACTGCCTAATTTTCAGACAGAAAGACACCAATTCATTGTCATTTACTTCATGCCCCAAATGAGCTATCTTTAGTGTAAGAATGTCTAATGGAAGTGTGTTTTATTTTTAAGGGCATAAGAGGAGGAGGGACAGAACCGCCTGGAATCTCCCCCAGATGCCTATGTGGAATACTGTCTGTTTTGAAGGACAGGGTGAGCTGGTGAAATGGGGGCTGGGGGAGGGGAGACAGAGATTGTTCAAGGCAATGACCCGCTGGAGGGAGAAAGGGATTGCAAAACCCAGCTCGGAGAAACTCCCCGGATCAAAGACAGACCTGTTTTGCTGAAGCTCTGCTCTGACCTTTTTGAATGACTCAGCTCAGCTGGACAAAAATGAGCCTGTTGCTCAGACTCATACATACAGAAAACAGACTGACAGCTGTCAGAGGGGAGGGGGGTTGGGGGCTGGGTGATGAAGGTAAAAGGATTAAGCAAAATAACAACTACTCATAGACACAGATGACAGTATGGTGATTACCAAAGGGAAATGGGGGTGGGTGGTATAGGGGGGATAAATGGTGATGGAAGAAGATGTGACTTGGGGTGGTGAACACACAATACAATATACAGATGATGTATTATAGAATTGTGCACCTGAAACCTATATAATTCTATTAGCCAATGTCACCCCAATAAACTCAATAAAAATAAGGATTTTTAAGTGAGCCTATTGCTAGGATTTCCCAGCTTATCGGTCCAGTTTCCCACTTTGCTGTGTCAGCAGCAGACTTACCCACCCGCATATAAGCATGGCCCCCATTTGCATGCAAGAGCCTGTTTATTTTGCAGCTGACACAGGCTGCTGGGACCTTCTCGGGGTCTTTTCCTGGTCATCTTGAACTTGAACAAGCCTTTCAGTGCTCCCATCTCAAGGCCCTTTCTCACAAGACCTTCTGTTCTGGGGTAACTTGTCCCGGGGCAGAGATTAGCATTCTGCCAGAGAGATTAAAACGTGGCTGAGAGCAGAGGTGGGGCCAGGGCACATCCCACCTGCCCTGACTCCATGCTCACAAGCTGGTCCCTCATCACCCATTCTCATTACCCCTCACAAACGATGACCGACTACGGGGTCGTGAGTCACTTAGCCAATAACAGTCATTCAACTGGAGATTGTTTATCAACCATGGAACAAATTAATGCCAAATCTGAGGTTATATTGACGTGATGCTTAAATATGCATTTAATTCTGCCCACTGACTAAGAAATTCCACTAGTTATCTCAAATTCTGTCTATGGGGGTTTGACTGCTTTTGTTTTTAATCAAAGTTGACTAGCTCTTCAGTGCCGTGTTGACACTCCCTATGAGTAGCTTAGCCTCAAAGGTGGGGTTTCCCCCTCCTTCCCAAACTTAGTATGTCCTTGGAGAGTTCATGGAAACCAAGGAAAGAACCCTCAAGATCTATGAAAAGAGCAAGTGGGGAGAGGGTGACTTAAAGGATGATTTATTTATTTTTTGCAATTCTGCACTTGGAACCACAGAGTTTAGAAATAATGAAATATGAAAAGGAGTGGGATTCCACGCACAAAGCAGGGATAAAAGTAACCAAAATTTCTCACTGTATTACCCCATTTCATTCCAAATAGTTATTGCATCATTAGCATTCAATCAAACAGATCCCTCTATGAGAGTTCCATAGTTAAAGCCACTTCTACAAACATTGTATAAGAGGGGGAGACTGAACTTTTAATAATTTCCATATGATCTCCGGTAATTCATAATAACGGTGGCTACCATTACTGAACACTTACTAAGTGCTAGGCCTCGTATTAAGAACTTTGCAAACATTATCTCATTCAATTAATTTTCAAAACAACCATAGGAGATCTGTATTTTTATCCCCCATTTTCTAGATGAGGTAATTGAGGATTAATGTAGTAGACATGACTTGTTTCTGACTGCCCAGCTCTCCTTCCTTTGAGTACCAGCCTGCCCTTCATTCTGTAAATACTGGGGTTTAAAATTCCAGCTCTGTCCAATCACAGAACCACAAAGATAGACATGTGATCAAGTTAGGCCAATTAGACTCTATTCTGGGAATTTGAACTCTGAGTAGAGAAATATTCAGAATCAAAAACAATTAAAGTGGAGTTGTCAGAGCTGAGTACCCTAAAGATCCAAGATGTTTAACAACCCTGCCAAGATCCTGTCCTTCTCAAAGCCTAGGTTTCAGCTCTTCCTTTGATTCTGGGAATGACCCCATTTCTTTCCAACAAATTCCTTTTAAGAGTGCTTATGTTAGCCAGAGCTGGTTTCCATTCCTTGCAACCCAAGAGTCGCAACTGATACTCTTACAAGGCATTCAGTAATTGCTTCAACCTCACAGGTACTAAGTGAAAGTTGGGATTTTAACTCAGATCTGTAGGACTACAACATAGTTATGCTGATTCATTCACCCTGTCTCACTCAGCTCATGGCTTTTATAGCTCTTGTAGCAACGGGTTTTGTGATTTTTTGCTTTTCTGCTTAAGACTTTTGACAGTTTCTTATTGGTACAACACTTCAGCCATTATCAGGGTTGTTTGTTTTGTTTCTGCCAGAAAGCACATTGTTACAACTAATCCTATAATGTTAGACAAGTCGCTTCAACTCTCTGGGTGTCTACCTCCTCCTCCATTTATGACATAAAGGGGGGAAAGTCCTATAACTACAGGCAGCTTTCCAAGGACAAAGGATGCAGGTAGTTGGAGGGTCCTCTCTTAGCTGGGCAGAGGCAACAGAAAACAGTCACTAAGACAGAGCCAAACTGCCCCAAAGCCTGAGGAAGCCATCTGGGGCCTTGGAGACGAGGGACAACCAAGCCCAATAATTTCCAAACTTGTTCATACTCTCACATCAAGTTTTTTTCTCAGTATATACCGCCTTTCCAATGTGTACATTATTTTTATAAATGATCAGCATTAACTATAAACCATATCATATTATAAAATATATGCAAAATTATTCTAAAGAATACATTAAAAACATGTTATAATATTTCATTTATGCATCTGCATGATTATTTGCTGTAGTTCCTAGGGTTCCCACACCTACTGTGGACACCACTGACTTAGAGATCAAGAGAAAGAGACCCCTGTAATAAGTCCAGATACATTCTTTTGGACGATGGTTCTTGCTGAAGAATTTTTAAGGCCTTCCCCTACTCCTGAGGTCTGCATATGAAAATAGTGTTCATATTAATAAATTACCACTTATTTTATTACATTAATTTTTATGTATATTTCCCATCGGATTGTGACGTTCCTAAGGGCAGGGACTGTGTCCTTCATATCGGTCAAGACTGGGCCACCACTGTCCCTGAGGTCATCTGGGAAGTTGGCTAAGGGTCCCGAAGCCCAGCAGCTCTTATCAACAGCAAATAACACATTTTAAACCCAAATACAGACTATCAAGAATTTGACCTTGGCCCAGCCGGCGTGGCTCAGTGGTTGAGTGTCAACCTATGAACCAGGAGGTCATGGTTTGATTCCTAGTCAGGGCACAGCCTGGGTTGTGGGCTCCATCCCCAGTGTGGGGCATGCAGGAGGCAGCCAATCAATGATTCTCTCTCATCACTGATGTTTCTATCTCTCTTTCCCTCTCCTTCCTCTCTGAAATCAATAAAAATATATATTTTTTGAAAGAATTTGGCCTTGGGCCTCAGAGAAGCAAATCTATTAAAATAGCAATGTTTAAAAGCTATCTTTGCCTTTAGATACAATCTCTATTGAAGGAATGAATGGGCAATTTCCAATATGGACTTTCTGAGTTTACTGTGCAACAGAAGACACACTCATGCGTGTCTCCGGGTTCTCCCGCATCGCTGTTATGAGAGAACCTCCTGTGGCATTAGGACCCGTCCATGGTGAATTGCATTTCTGTAGTTCTTTGGTCTGGAGGCACTTAGGTTTTGCAATTAGGGTCTTTCATTGTGCTCAGGTCAGGAAATCATGCATATGTTTCTGGGCTTCCCTAATCCCTTGACTCTATATTATGAGAGTTTATGGAGGCGTAGGTTACATCTCGCATTTTTGTGAGATTATGCAATTCAGTCTTCCTTGGCGTCCCAGAAGAAGCCTGGGAAAACTCACAGCTTCAAGCTTTTCTTTTTCCCAGCGGAGAAAGTGGAATTCCATTCCTTTGTCCCACTGCTTTGCCCCACAGAGGTCAGAGCTGTGTTGAGAACAATTGTCCAAGTAAGGTACTGCACTCTCATCCCCCAGGGGCTGTCCAACCAGCTTCAAGGACTGCTCCCCCAACATTTTCAGATGATGAAACAAAGGACACTCAGACCACATCCCCTGCCTGGTCAATGAGGTAGAACAACCCACAGCAGGAAGGAAGAGCAAAAGACAGAGAGACAAGGAACTAAAAATGTCCATGCTGCCTGCCATCCCTCACTGAGCAGGTTATCTAACCGGAAATAGGGGATGTTTCTTTTGAGATGTTGGTCCTAATCCAGAAGGTTCTCTCATGGAAGCCAGAGCTGTCTGAGGCTTGACTCTGAGTCCTCGGACAGGACAGACGCACCCACAGAGGATTGATTCAAGACCCATTCCTCCAGCACAGATGCTGCCTCCGCTGTTTGCAATGGGCTCCTTAAGAAGCAAACCAATGCAGAGCAGACCGCACGCTGGTCTCAGTTCTATTCTCTTGCTCCCGTCCAGAAAGGGCTGGAACATCAATACCACCGCGCAACAGGCCATGTCAAGGCTGTGCACCCGCTGCACTTTAAAAAAACAAAATAGAGCCTGGCTGGTGTGGCTCAGTGGTTGAGCATCAACCTATGACCCTGGAGATCACGGTTCATTTCCCAGTCAGGGCACATGCCCGGGTTGTGGGCTCGATCCCCAGAAGGGGGCATAGAGGAGGCAGCCCATCAATGATTCTCTCCTCATCATTGGTATTTCTCTCTCTCTCTCTCTCTCCCTCTCCCTTCCTCTCTGAAACCAATAAAAATATATTTAAAAAAGAAAGTTGTGTGTGCGTTTTTTAAAGTAAAATAGAAAGGAAAAAGTCTTGATAGTGTTTCCCCCTCCAACAGAGCTGATTAGTTATGGGCTTTCTCCTGGCTCATTGCTATTCAGTGAAAAGCAACCAAATGGAACCCCTCCCCCGCCCCCTCTGTGGTTCCCTGAGAAATTCACAATGGACAGACCAAGGGAGTGTCTTTCCTGGGCTGGGTTTTTCTCTCTGAATCGGTGGACAAAAATATTACTGTAGCGTTTGTCCTCCTGAGCCCGGAAGAGAAGGAAATGTTCACCCTGGAACGTTCTGAAACGTCTCCTTGAGCTCCCATTGTGGCCTGAGATTGAGAGGTTTTAGGGCTGTCGGCACAATCCTGCCGCCCCTTTGTGGAGGGGTGACAGGCCTTACAAAGAGGGCGGCCTCTTTTATCTGCTCATGCTGGCTGCCAATGGTGCAAAAAGCAGTTTAAATATTTTCCCACAGGGTATATGCTAATTGAAGAAAATGTATATAATGCAGACAAGCCCAATACTTCCACCACTTAAAGGTACCCACTTTTCATACTTGATGTGTATATCTTACCTGTCTTTTTTCTATACATACGTTTTCTTTTTGACCAAAAATATATCAACTATATATGTGTGTGTGTGTGTGTGTGTGTTTTAAGTACTTTCTTACTTAAAAGATTACACTGTATATTATTCATATAAGATATTCTGGAAATTCATTTATAAAGAGTTTTGTATATATATTATATATGTATTTTTTCTTCTTACGTTATGAGTATACCATAATTTACTTAAGCAATCTCCCATTTTGGGACACATTTGAAATTTTTCCTATTGAAAAAAATTTTTGGATAAAATCTGCACTTTGGACACATTTATGATAATTTCTTAAAGATCAATTACTAGCAGAAAAATTGCAATTCCAAAGGTAAACAAATGATAAGTCTTTGGACACATCACCAAATGGCTTTCCAAAAAGATTATACCAATTTAGCAGCTACACATAAAATTATTTTTAATCTCTGACATTTTGATGGGCACCCACCAAAATCGGTTCTATTACTGTTTTAGTTTGCACTTATTTAAATAGATATTATACTAAGCATTTTTTAAAATGTATTGCTCCTTTGTAGTGTCTCTGTTGTGAATGCTTTATTCCTGACTTTTACCCAGTTTTCTATTGGGAACTGAGTATTTTCTATACCGATGTATAAGAAATCTATATATTGCATTCCAGAAAGCAATCACCTAGACCCTGCAATTTTCTTTCCTCAGTTTGATGTTTGACTTTCAATATTATTTATTGTGTGGGCACATAAAATCATTTTTTCCTTTTTATATGTTTACTAAAAAATTTTAAAATATAGAGAAACAATAAGATAAAATAACAATCACCTAAATATCACTACTCAGAATTAATCAAGACATGCAGAAATTTTTACTTTTAGTATAATTCAAACCATTCAAATATTTTCTTTTATGGTTTCTATCTTTCTTGTTATTCTCATAAATAGCTTCCTTACTCTATAACCACCTACATTTTCTCCTAGTCCTTAATTAACACGTAAATAAATCTCTAATTCATCTGGAATAGTTTTGGTACAAGGTAAGGGTGTAATGTTATATCTTTCCAAATTCTCCTTCTTCTGCCCAGTATATCCATGTCTATAAAGAATAGATATCCAGGTCTCTTTCTGTATAAGCATGGAACCATGAATATGGGAAACTGGGAGAAAGCCAAATAGTTCTGGCAAAAGCAAGAAACGATACCAATAACAATAAAACCGATCAGCACGAGTGGTCACACACAATAGGCAGGTCAAAGGGAGGTCCCGCACCAGGTGGGGAGATGACAGAATACCCACGGATGACAAGAGTGAGCTGGCTGCTCACTCTCCATGTCTAGCCCTCAGTCTTTTCCTCAACTGCCACCTGCTGCCACCTCCTGGAGGGTAAAACTCACAAAGATGAGACAGCATTAAGGCATCTTGAACCAGGTGAACCCAGTGGGAAGGCTAGTGGCCAGGACTTGATGGCCATGAGGTTAGACAGCTGAGATACCAGGGAGGGTGACAGACCTTCCTCGGTGCCATGTCTGGGTGACGCAGTGACAAGCTATGGTATATGGAAGACGGTTAGTGCCTGCAACATTACATACCTCGCCTACTCCTAACAACGTGGGAGTGACATGGTATGATTTAGCTTAGACAATGCTCTGCCCTTACTCATCCTAACTCAAGTTATGTTACTGACAGTGAGATTTCCAAGTCAGTTAAAATAAAGCTTTTAGTTTATTTTCATTGCTGCAGAAATTGACAGTTTTTTCAAAATACTTGGTGACAGCATTTTTTCTCCAGAGGCTTTGGCTGACTTTTTTTGTTGTTGTTTGTTTCAAATATTTTCATAGTTGCTCACTGAGGCATTTTTATAATGGCTGTTTTAAAATCTTTGTCAAAAAAATTCTAACATCTCTGTCAGGTCGCTGTTGGCATTTATCAATTGTCTTTTTAAATTCCATTTCAGATCTTCCAAGTTCTTGGTGTGACAAGTGATTTTCAAAGGGAAATTTGACATCTGAGCTATTGTGTTCTAAGACACGGGATCTTATTTAAACCTGCTTTAGCTGGCTTGCTCTGACACTGCTACACAGGGGAAGGAGTGAGGGAAGAAGTCAGGACCCCCCCCCCCCCCCACACACACACACACACACACTCCTTGGCCATTGACACTGGAGGGGGTTGGTCTCTGTTCTCTTCACATAGGAAAAGGTTTGTAAAGTATATTTATCATCTCTAGGTTGCTGGTTCGATTGCCAGTCAGGGCACATGCCTGGGTTGTGGCCTTGATTCCTGGTAGGGGGCATGCAGGAGGCAGCTGATTGATGTCTCATTTTCATATCAATGTTGCTCTCTCCCCCTCTCCCTCTCCTTTTCCCTCTCCCTTTCCATCTCCCTCTCCTTTTCATCCCTCTAAAAAGAGAGATGTCTAGGTAGGTAAGCCATCAGCACCAAGAGGTCTAGCAGCAAATAACAAACACCCAGGCATGGGAGCTAGCAAAAACAGGAAGGTCCCAATTTCTAGAAGAAGTGTGCTATGGGAAGTGAAGGGCAAGGAAGAACCCTATCCCACAGGAGCTGGGTTACTGGGCAGGTTATAAGGAATCTGAGCAGCATTCAGATGTAGGGGCTGAGTGAAGAAAAGAAACCACTTACTAGAAATGCAATAGAGTTATGAGGTGGGCACAGGTCAAAATCAGACGGGGATTAACAAGGAGATTGGCTTGGTGCTACTATCTGGCATAGTTTGGTTAATATATAGAGCTCAGAGAGTGGAAAGATGACAAACACTTGGTCAGCAATGCATTTGGCCTTTCCAAAATACAGTGTTTATTATGGTTCCCTTAATGTTGAACTTGACAGAGACTTTTATCTGAGGGTCTCAAAGCACCTTAGGAATAGTGATGCTGGACATCAGCACAAAGCTCTCCACAGATACTCACTAGTTCTCCCCACACTTTGTGATCCTCCTGTCCAATCCCCATATTCCTAGTCTCTAGCCTGTGTCCCCAAAACAGGGCCTCTTCACCAACCTCTTAAAACAAAGACCCAGGGCCTATCCTGGCCTGGGTGGGTGGGATTCAAATCTTCTCGGCCCAATCGAGTCAGAAGCAATCACACCCATACTCACCACTCCTCCAGCTCCGAGTCCTAAAATCTGCCATGTTTCCAAGAACCAGCCCCCACTCATAGCCCATTAAAAAAAAATACTTTTTTATTGATTTCAGAGAGGAAGGGAGAGGGAGAAAGTGATGAGAGTCATTGATTGGCTGTCTCCTGCACACACACACACTCCCACTGGGGATTGAGCCCGCAATCCAGGCATGTGCCCTTGACCAGAATCAAACCCGCGACCCTTCAGTCCACAGGCCAAGACTCTATCCACTAAGCCAAACCGGTTAGAGCTTGGCCCATTTTTTTTTGATGCCAGAAATGCTATCTTCTCTGTATCTCAGCCTATGTTATGTCAGTCTGGAAACATCCTGTCACTCTCTTGCCCAAGACCTGGAGTGAGTAGGATTCTTGTAAATCAGCTTGTGTTCTTTTAACCCTGACCTTTTCTAAGAATTGGAAACAGGGGAGGTAGCCTGAGGAAAGAATTGATAAGCTGCACTTGATTAAAATTTAAAAGTTCTGCTCTGTGAAAGATAAAGTCAAAGGAATGAAAAGACAAACCACAGATTGGGAGGAAATATTTGCAAAAGACCTATCTGATAAATGACTATTATCCAAAATATACAAAAAACTCTTAACATTCAATAATAACATTTAAAACTTGATTAAAAAATCAGCCACAGACCTTAACAGACACCTCACCAAAGACATCCAGATGGCAAATAAGCATATGAAAAGATGCTCCACAAAACATGGAATCAGGGAAATACAAACTAAAACAACCATGAGATACTACTACCCATCTGTAAGAATGGCCTAACTCCACAACATCGACACCACCAAATGCTGACAAGGACGTGGAGCAACAGGAGCTCTCATTCGCTGCTGGGGGGAATCCAGAATGGCGCGGTCACTTTGGAAGGCAGTTTGGCAGTTCCTTACAAAACTAAATATTCTCTTACCATACAGCCCAGAAACCATGTTTCTTGGTACTTACCAAAAGGAGTTGAAAACTTACTTCTATACAAAAACCTTTTAGAAGCTTTATTCATAACTGCCCAAATTTGAAAAAAAAAAAAAGGAACTGTAAGTCATGAAGATATGGAAGAGACTTAAATGCATATTACTGAGAGAAGACAACCTGTAAAGGCTACATTCTGAATGATTCTAACTACATGACATTCTGGAAAAGGTAAAAATATGGAGACAACAAAAAGATAAGTGCTTGCCAGGGGTTAGCAAGGAGGGAGGAAGGACCAGGCAGAGCACAGAGGATTTCTAGGGCAGTGAAACTATTCTGTATGATATTATAATGGTGGATCCATGTCTTTATCCATTTGTCTAAACCCATAGAATGTACACCACCAAGAGTGAACCCTAATGCACACTATGGGTTCACACTCTGGGTGATCATGACATGTCACGGTAGGTTCACCAATTGTAACACATGTACCACTTTAGTGGGGGATGTTGATAATGAAAATAAGGAAGGGAGGAAAGGAAGAAAGGAGAAAAGCCAGGAGCCTGGTAAGGATGTGGGGGAGAGAGTGTGGCATTATGAGTCCTTGAGTAGTGTGTTCCCAGCTCTGTGTGCCTGCTAGTCTTTTACAAATGCTGACTAATGCCGTCCCTGTCTCCACTTGGAAATGTGAGCCCTTTCCTATGCACTCAGGGAGTGCACTAGATATGACCCCTTGATTGGAAGTGCCAATACCTCTGAAAACAACCGAGGGCGAGATGACGACGGCAGCCTTGGAGAAAGCTGTTTTCCAGTGCTTGCCATTAGCTCAGCCTAAACTGACTCCATGTGGACCCCCTGGCTCCTGTGCTCTAGAGAAAGCGCCTCCAGCCTTGCTCCGATTTGCTGTCCGGGCTCCAGAGTTGCTGGGCCTGGTCCTGACATTTGGTTTGAATTATACGTGTTGCACAGATCTGCCTGTGGGAATGACAATCTCTCTTTTAGGGTGGCCTCATGGAGCAGGCCTCCCAGAGAAGGCAGAGGGAGTCAAGAGAGAAATTGCTATTTGAACTCAAGCAGGACCTGGTGACCCGGTCATCTTAGAGCTGGTGAACCCAGGACAGGAATGCTGGGAATCCTTGGCATGGAAAGTAGAAGTCAGACCCTCAGAGACAAGACAGGTAAATACCATGGCCCGAAATTCTAAAGGGGAGCATGGTTAATAGAAGGGAAAAGTTTCCAGAATAATTTTAAATATAATTCTAGTAATGTCATCCCAAACAATCCCAATGATGATCTAAGTGGGGCTGGCATAAGAACCTTGTGTCTGTGGTTTTTTAGTTGAAATTTATTAAATCCTTAATGTATGCAAGGACCCATGCAAAACCTTAACAAATAAGTATTTCCTCACTCAATCCTAAAACAATTAACTGTACTTGTTGGGTACTGCTGTTCGGCCCATTTTATAGACTCGAACACCCAGATGTACATGGTTACATTAATTGGTCAAGGTCATACAACAGGTAGGTTTCCCAAATCTGGATTTGAACCTAGACAGTCTGACTCCACAGAGGGAAAACTGGCTTGGAAACCAGCCAAGGGGGGAAATGCCTGGAAGCTTCTAGTTGAGCAGGAAATGAAAATAAAGCAATAGCTAACGTGGCCTCTACAAAAACGGGTCCCATTTTCAGAAACGTGGTGTCCACTGTCCAAGGGACAATCATCTGTATTTTGCGTTTGTCAAACCCCATCTGGAGAACTGTGCCCAGGTGTGGCCACTCCACATCAGGAGGCCAGGGGGAAAGTACAGAGGATGGTGAGGGGCTCTGTAAGGCACAAGCGAAGTGACTGAAACTGGGAATTGATTTGGTTTTTTTTTGGTCAAGAGAGGCCCTTTGAGGGACATGGCAGCTTTTTTTAGCCAAAGGTCAAGGACTGGAGAAAGGACATGCCTTATTCTCAATCACTCCAGAGGAACGAATTATAACCAATGGATGATAGTTGTAGGGAGGCTGATTTCTAATCAATAAATGAAAAAATTTCTAACCATTAAGACAGATTTCCCCCCAGCCGGTGAGGTTCAGTGGTTGAACATTGACCTGTGAACCAAGAGGTCACTGGTTCGATTCCTAGTCAGGGAACATGCTCAGGGTTTTGGGCTCAATCCCAAGTAGAGGGTGTGCAGGAGGCAGCCGACAGATGTTCCTTGATGTTTCTATCACTCTATCCCTGTCCCTTCCTCTCTCTCTAAAATCAATAAAAACGTTTTTTTAACAAAGAGCTTTTCCCCAGATTATTGGTCCACAGACAACTCTCCCATTGGATGTTACTAGATGCGCCATGGGGGAAATTTAGGAATTTCTGGATTAGACACAGTAAACACATCTCTTCATGGCTGGATTCCTCAAACCCTTTAATGGGTTGGCGTGCTTACACTTTCTCCAAGAAGAACATTCCCCAAACTTAATCGACCACAGAATCAGACTCTAGGTGATTAATTTAGTTTTCATGACTCATCTGTTAACATCTCCTGAAGCAAGAAGTCTGTAAAACACGTTTGGGAGCGCTGGACCAAAGCCATCATCAAGGAGACGGGACTCAGAAATGTGTCTGCATAGAGTGTACACATCACGTGAGGAAACAAGACGAATAAAACTCCAAGGGACCCAATGAGCGCTCTGTGTGGCAAAGGAGGAAGGGCTCCTGCAGAAGCAAGTGATGCTTTAGAGCAGGCTGGTCACGGGAAAATGCCGGTCAACAACGAACGTTTGAGAATCCGAGGAGGAAATAAGGAAGTTGAACTCCAAAAGCTTTCAGTCACAACCCGACGATCGATCTGGGAAACAGCAAAGACTTCTGTTTGCTACCAGCGAGCTGGTTTCCAAAGACGCTATTTAAAACCACACTCCATTACAGACGGTTTGTGTAGGCAGATTACTCTGAGAAAAACTGCATCTCAGACACCTTCAAGGAAGGATAATGAAGCCAACGGAATGGCCAACCTATTTAGAAGGAAGTCAGCAGAAGGGAGTTTCTAAGCCCAAGTGAATTTAAAAATAGAGCTGGAAGAGATGCAAAACGGCTAGAACAAAGAACTGCACTGCCGGACCGTCCCCGCTGTCCTTCCTCCTGCACTTCCTGGGTACCTGAGAAGGCCAAGTGCAGGTCTGTCCTCGCCTGTTTGGGACTTGTGGCGTGTGTGCCAGGTTTGGAGGGACACCAGAGCCACTTGGTTCTGATCAGCCCTGCGGTGGCCCAAGTCACTGGGCCCATTTCAGAATGGGATGGTGCCACCTGTCACTCCAAGCGCGCGCGCGCGCACACACACACACACCATCAAGCCAGTAATGCTTTCAAGGGAGGAGACTGTATTAAAACCTCAAGAGGGCAGAGAGTATCTGGTTTTTAAAAGCATGTGCAATGTGCTTCGGGTTTACTGATAGGAATTACGGGAAGGCCAGCTCTTCGGAAACCTGTGCACTGCTGTGCATTAGCCGACAACAGAGAGAGTGGGAACGCTTTGCAGGAAGCTACCGAGCTGGAAACAAATCCCTGAGAACTCCCGCCTGAGTTTGCTCCTGTCATTGGTGAGGACAGTAAATAGCACGAAAGCCTCCGTGTTTGGGGGGTGGGAATATGACCTCCCTGCAATTGAGGCCACAGGAAAATCTGCTCACATTAACCAGCTTCGTGCTGGAAACGCTGGCCTCTCCCTCATAGAAATTATTTCACTAACAGATGCCTGATCTCCGCCCGAAAGGATTGCGGAGCAAATGGCAGATTTGCCTCAAAGGCGGCTTAGTGAGTCATCACCGATATCAGGCAAGGCACCAGCTAAAATATTTGGGAAAATGGAGTTTGGGGGTGGGGGGTGGGGAGTGTGTCTTTGGACTCTGGAACGGAAGGTAGCATCTGGATGGGGAGAGAGAGCACTGGAATCTACGCGATGGGAAGTTTAATACACTGAGATTTTCTACAAGGATTGCAGAATGTCAAAGCTCGTTCACTGCAAATCAGAGCATTTATCCTGAAGCTGAAAAGAGTTCTTCTATCTAAAAAATTAAGGTGGCGTAATACCCTGACTGTCTTTGCTTGGCAGCAACATAAAGTTTAAAAAATAAAAGTGAAGCTCTCCCGATTGAAAGGGACCTCAGAAGTGATGTCGTCTAAGCAATCAAAAGGTCAAATTCTACAGGCTCCTCCCCCCGCCCCCCAAAAAACTGAACTGGAATAAAAGAGGTTAAAGTGCTACTCTGTTTAAATATTTGGAAAAAGACCTACCGACCAGATTCCAAGCCCTCCTGAAAGGTGTGAATGTGTCTGCATGTCTACATGCAGACACACACGTGCTCACACACTTCACATACATGCACACATACGTACACTGACACTCCGAAAAGTCTGTCTGCGACAACCTTGCTGCTCATTAGAATTCTCCAGGGACCTTTCAAAAATCCTGACACTCAGTCCATACTCTGGACCAATTAAGTTAAGCAGCTCTGGGGGTGAAACCCACACACCAGTACATTTGAAAACTCCCCCAAGTGATTTCTGAGTGCAGTCAAAGGGAAGAACTGCTGCTCCAGAGAGAGAGAGAGGGGGAGAGAGAGAGAGAGAGGATTCCTTATTCATTCATTCATTCACTCATTCATTCAACACATATTTAGTGAACATTTGATATGTACCAGGCACTGGGCTAGATACTAGGGATAACATGGCGACTGAAAAAAAATGTGTGATCTTTAATCTCATGGAATTTTCAATCTAATGCAGGGAGACTGACTCGCTAATAATGAATATGCCATTGAAGTCTAAGAATTCTGGAGGAAAGATTTCGGGTCTGTGAGCTGACATAAAAGAGTCTAACCTCCATGAGGCATCAGAGAGGTCCACCCTGGCGAAGTAACATTTGTAACAAGAGCTAAAGGTTGGCAAGGATGGGCAGAGCTCTTCCCACTATTTCTAGAAAGAGAAGAAGCATATGCAAAGGTCCTCTGGCAGGAGAGAGACTGACACATTCAAGGAAGAGGGGGAAAGTCAGTGTGGAAAGCATGTCCGAAGCCATTAGCAAGAGTGGCCTGGAGGACACTGGACAGGTCAGTGAGGTCCCTCTCACCATGGCCTTGCAGGCCACCGTGGTAACAGGGTCGACACAGGACAACGAAAACCACTATGGGCATTTAGAGAAAAAAATAATGCAAGGAATCGGTTTCCCAGGTGAAGGAAGAGCTGAGAAGGAAGAGGATGACCAGTCAACCCGGAAATTAGCAACAGCAGAAGCCACTCCCGGCCCTAGCCTGGGGGGACAGAGGAGGTGGGAGTGGACTCACCTGGTGAAGCTGGAACCTCTATGGTAACATGAGGCGCTGTTAATGAGAACACTTCTACTGGTATCTCTCCCAACAAGCGGACGACAAAGTCCCATCAGTCTTCACATCCATCTCAGGTCTCCAGGCAGGTGAAGACCTCTCCATCGGGCCCAGGTGTGGCTCCTGCTGAGAGCAAGGAATGGGCGATGACAGCAGGAAATCGTCATTCAGCTGTGGCCTTGAGACCAGCCGGCACCTCCACCGATGTTGCCTAAACTATTACCTTATCCAATGAAATAGAATATCAAAACCATTTGGTATCTGCCACCATTCACTTTACAAATATGAGAAAGGACAATCTTTGGGAATTTAACATATTTCCTTGTTCTATTTGAATTCTATATATTTATTCTGCTTTTCCACAAAATATACCCTAACATGTTTGATGGTTAAAAGTCTCTATGGTTACCCCTAACTGGTTTGGCTCAGTGGATAGAGCGTCAGCCTGCGGACTGAAAGGTCCCAGGTTCAATTCCGGTCAAGGGCATGTACCTTGGTTGCAGCCACATCCCCAGTGGGGAGTGTGCAGGAGGCAGCTGGTCGATGTTTCTCTTTCATCGATGTTTCTAGCTCTCTATCCCTCTCCCTTCCTCTCTGTAAAAAATCAATAAAATATATATATTTTTTAAAAAGTCTCTAAGGTGATATCTCTTTGATCACTTCATCATACCTGTAATAAAAATACGTATATTAAGATTTTAATATTTGTTTTACTTCCTGTGACCTAAGGTGTTCAATGTTTAAAAAAAAATTTGTATTGCATTATCATTATTGCATTATCATTATAAACACAACTGATGAAAACAAAGTAAATGTGTTTTATAAATGTTGATTATAATAAAACATAAAATTATATTGAAACTACATCTCCCAGTCAGATCAAACTTTTTATATATATATATACACGATAGGCCCGATGCACGAAATTCACGCAAGGGCCTGGCCCCAGCTCCACCGGCCACCATGGCAGGGGGGGGGGGGGGTCTCTGCCGCCTCTGCCACACCCCCACCAGCTGCAGCTTTGTCCTGAAGTAAGAATGTCCGGAAGGATGTCTGGTCTAATTAGCATATTAC
>NW_005370328.1:231442-262055 GCF_000412655.1 Myotis brandtii
CCCTGGCCTCCCTTACCCCCCCAGTGTCTTATGTCCATTGGTTATGCTTATATAGCATATTACACTTTTATTATTATAGAAAATATATATATGAGGAAGGGGGGGGGTTTGGCCACTAGCCTATAGTTTCATTTATTTATTTTTGCTAATGAGTTACAAATAATTTAAACACTTTATAAGCTGAAACAAGGACTGATTGTATCTGGAATAAATATTTAATCATATAATTTGATAATATAGGTTTTTAACTACCAATTCTGACAAAGAAGTCACATAAAAGTTTTCTCCGTGTGTTTTTAGCTAACGGATCCTGAAGAAGCTTCCGGGCTGCATTTAGAAGAATTAATGTCCCTCCCCTATGCTGTTGTCCATCGATGCCTTGCTTTCCAGCCATAAAGGAGTTAAGTGATAACTCTTGAAAATAGCTGGGGGGGGGGGGGGGGATATTTACCTTTAATGTCCTAAGAAATCTATTTTAAACATTGAATACTTCTTTTTTAAATGTATCTTTATTGTTGAAAGTTTTATAGATGTCCCCTTTCCGGCCCCCCTCCCCCTCCCCCCCACTAACCCCTCCCCCCAGCCGCCTGCCCCTCCCCAGGCCTTCACCACACTATCCTCTGTCCATGGCTTATGCATGTACATGCATGTAAGTTCTTTGGTTAATCTCCTCCCGCGCCCCCCTCTCTGAAATAGTATTTATTGACTGTCTCTGCTTTACTTTTACAAGACTCTCTCAGGACAGTAAGGGAATGAAAGAGGCAAAGTTCTTCAACCAAGAGGTCCCTTCTCCCACATCCCACCCCAGCAAAGCCCTGAATCAGAACTTCCCCACCCAGAGCGCGCCACCCTCCACCTTCAGCAGAAGCACAAACGAAACCGGGAAAGGCAGGAAGCCTGGTGCCTCTGGGGCCTTCATTCCCCTTCAAAGGACGCCCTTCGCTGGCTGGGCACCTGGGAGTTTTTACATCCCGGGCAATGTGCCCAGGCACGATTTAAAATGGGTGGGAATACGAAAGGCTGCGGCGGGCACAGGTCTGTTCTCGGGGACACCTACCCCCAAAGAGTCCACGGTGATCTCACAGGGAAACGCTGACAGGATAGTCCAGTTGGCCTTCTGCTGTTCCAGTCACCTGTGGTCACCCGTGGGCAAAAAACAGTAAATGGAAAATTCCAGAAATAATTTAAGCTTTAAATTGCGCAGGGTTCTTGGTAGTGTGATGAAATCGCACACCCGTCCGTAGTTAGAGGGAGGAAATCTCGCGAGTCCTGCTGCATCGTATCCCTTGTCTAGCGTCTCCACGCTGCGCACGCGCCCCACGACGCACGCGCCCCACGACGCACGCGCCCCACGACGCTACGTAAGCCACGTAGCTGTCATCTCGGTTTGCCAATTCGCTATTGCGGGTCGCAGTGCTTGTGTTCCAAGTCGCCCCTATTTTACCGACTAATGGCCCCAAAAGCGCAAGCGTGGAGATGCTGGCCCTTCAGCTGGGCCCAAGAGAAGCCCGAAGAGCTGCCTTTAAGCGGAAAAAATGAAAGTTCTCAACTTAATAAGGCGTTTTGTCACCTCAAGGCATCCCGACAAGAAGGGTGAGTCCAGGGCACTAAGATATGGAGAGAGGCCACATTCGCATAGCTTTTATTACAGCATAGTGTCATAATTGTTCCACCTTATTATTAGTTATTGTTGTTAAGCCCTTACTGTGCCTAGTTTATAAGTTAGACTTTAGCGCCAATATGTACGTGCAGGAAAACACATAGGATGTATAGGGTCTGGTACTAAGCAGGGTTTCAGGCACCCATGGGGAGGGGGGGTGTCTTGGCACACATGCCCCGTGGATAAGGGAGGCTGCTGTACTGTGTCCCTCTTTGCAAGTTACCATGTAAAGGAACATATTACAGCTCCAGCTTGTGTGGCTCGGTTGGTTGGAATGTCATCAGGTGCACCGGGAGGTTGTGGGTTCGATTCCCAGTCCGGGCACATACCTGGGTAAACGATTGGATCCCCAGTTAGGGCGCATTCAGGAGGCAACCAATGATGTGTCTCCCTCACATCAATGTTTCTCTCTCCCTCCCTCCCTCCCTCTCTCCCTTTTTAAGATCAATGAAAAAAAGGCTAACATTTATCTTTATTTATTTTTTGATATATTGTTATTGATTTCAGAGGGGAAGGGAGAAGGAGAGAGAGAGATATAGAAATATCAATGATGAGAGAGAATCATTGATTGGCTGCCTCCTGCATGCCCCCTACTGGGGATCAAGCCTGCAACCCAGGCACGTGCCCTTGACAGGAATTGAAAACAGGATCTTTCAGTTCGCAGGCCAACGCTCTATCCACTGAGCCAAACCAGCTAGGGCAAAAGCCTAACATTTAAAGAAAAACAAACTATATTGCAGATCCTAAGATGTCCTGAAGTGAGTGAACAATTGCCCTGAATTTAATCCAGCATTTTCCATATTGTTTACAGCACAGCATACTGTCTTCATAACACATTGACAAACGGCTCGTGGGGGTAATGTTTTCCCTCATTTTGGAAATGCGGCTTAGACAAGACCTACTTAGGCATCTGAATTGTAACTGTGGCTAGGGATTTGGGAGAAGCATGGAGAAGGGGGTGGGAGCAGACAGGGTTGCAAAAAGACTAGCTTGTGGTGTGCACACCCAGGCTGGTTGACCCAAGAGTCACATAAGATAAGCTTCGCTGTAGAAAATGAATCGTTGCAGATAAGAGAATTTGATCAATCTGAAAATTGGCCTGTGCCCTGGTTTCTTTCCTTCCTGGCTACTGTGGGGGAATGTGAAACAATGGCCAGCTCCATTGAAAGGTGTCTTTCCATGAGCCCTTAGCAGCGATGCCTAAAAGAGGAACAGATGTTGGATGGAAGGCTGGCTGCCCTGGAGCACATCAGAAGCATCTAGCAAAGGAGGGGGATGTTTTTACTGCCAGACTTTCCTCCCGAGCTGGGAGGATTTGAATACCCTCCTGGGGGCTTAGTCAACATTCTCTTCTGTCCACTCCTGTTGAGAGTCACTATATTGATGAGACGCTATTATCGATGATATTGCTCATATCCCTCAGTTGTGTTGAGTCAACAAAAACAGAACGAGAACCACTGCTCTAGAGGCTCTTCACTCAACCTCAAATAAGCTAAACTTTTTGCTAAAGGAGAAAGCCAAAGCCCTGCTGGGAGAGAGGGCTGTGACTCATTAAACCTCAAGGTCAGGAGCGTCTAGACTAGACCATGAAGGATACTGAAGGATCTGGTTGCCTGGTAGAGGAAGAGCCAGGTAAATACAGAACAATATTTATACAGATCAGTGAGGCCAGCAACACAGAAAGTGGTTAGGGTCCCTTCCTGGCATCAAGGTCAGAGCAAAGGTAAGAGTCAGGAAAGGGAAGGGAGAGACAGTGGTTGAGAGTCTAGGCTACAGGGGTGTTGAGCAGAGCAGATGAGGAAGCTGAGGGCCAGTGGAAAGTCCTGGACATACACACCTGGCTGCCTCTGTGGTGAAATCTCACCCTCTATGAGACCCTCTTGCTTCTCGACAAAGGCTGGTCTGAACACCTTCATGTTTGGGGGACAGTTCTGCTAACAGGTATTATCTCAGGTGCCACACAGCATCCTTAAGAGGGTCATTTTACCTAAGGACAAGAAGGAACACTTTCCTATTGTTCACCTTTGGTCTTCCGTAGGAAACAATTGCAAAATGTCTCTTGTTAAGGGCCAGTATTGACAGCAAAACTTCAGCTCTTCCCTCTGTTGGGTCTCACCCCACATTTAGAGAACTCTGGCTTGTTGACCTGGAGATTGTGTTCTGGTGCCCAGCTCCAAGTTTGCATCTCAAAGGCAAAAGGCTTAGGCTCCACCCATTTTCTTTCTGTCCCCTGACCCTGCAGACCTCACACCTTACCTGCTCTTTGGCTTTGCGCAAACCTCAGTGATGGCCAGACGTGTGCCTGTCCCACAGGCATCTCCAGACAAGTGGAACAGCGGCCACAAACGTCAGGTGGCCAGAGCTTAGTTGTGTGCTATGTCTGAGGAGTGGCAGGGTTCAAGAAGGAATGTTTTGGCTCCTGTTTTGCGACGTTGTCATTGCAAGAACAACTGCGATGTTGTGTTTTGTGTCTCAGTTCCACTTTTTAGTTTACTCTACACAGAAGGCAGATCTAAGATAGAAGAGCTTCTGACCCAAAGCCTTTTTGATGTGTAGTCAATCCACTGGATTTGACTCATTGCTTCTGGGATCCCCTCTATGTCTTAGAACACACTCGATCAAATGAACTAAATCTGGATCTCCTAAGTCTCTCCAAAAGGAGAAAGTAAGATTTTTTAACTTTCAACTCATCATGGGTCAAAACTTTGGCCAGAGAAGACAGAGTAAAAATGTGTCGGATTAGATTAAGTGGTATGGGGTGTTGGGGCAAGATTTCTGTCATCTATATCTGGGCTTTGTCTTGAACTGCAGCAATGAATATCCTTAATGATAACATATAAATTAGTGAATTCCTAAAAACATGAAGAAACCGTCCCTCTCACTTTACTGAACAAAATGAGTTTCTTCATGAATGATCAATATGTCACTTCAGTTTTGTCATTAATTCACTATGAAGTAATTTGGTAGATACAATTATTCCTTATTCTTACTATGGCTATTGTTAAAATAAAATACAGTGAGTGTACTATAACCTGCCAACAGAAAGATGTCATTTGTTTTATATTGAGATTACTAATCTATATTAATAAAAACGTAATATGCTAATTAGACCAGATGTCCTTCCGGACAACCTTCGGGAAGAAGCCAGGGCCTGGGGCCTGGGTGCCGGCAGCCGGGGGAAGGAAGGCCTACTCTTGCATGAATTTCGTGCATCAGGCCTCTAGTTTCTAGATAATTGGAAGAGGATAAAATGTGTAAAAAAATTCTACTGAGTAGAATTTGGCCCTTTTTATTATGGGAAAGGCACTTTAGAATTGTTATTATAAACTTTCACTGAACTAGAGTCAGTTAAAGTGCCAATTGGAAAATGTTCTTGATTTTAACTTGTTTTAATACTATAAATTAAGAAAGTTAAACAAAATATATTAATTTCATTTATAATGGCACCTAAGTCACATCCCCAGCACAATCTCTCTCAAATGCCTCTAAATGCCTAGTAAAGCTCACATTGCCACTTAAGACTAGGACTCACAATCATGCTGTTGCAAAAAGCCTCAGATATTTTTATGAATAATAAAGTTGATGAAATGAAACTTACAAAAAACAATCTGAAGGTCAGGTTTACTTTGCTGCTGAAAACGTAGCAAACCTATTCACCTAAAAGGAGGTCGGAAGATGCTTTATGATTTTTCTGACTGCTGCCTCTAGTTTGAAATGGCGTATTCTGGACGAACGAGAAAAGTAGGCAGCAAAATCCAGGGGTAGAAGGTTGGGGTGTTGTGATGTGGTGGGTAAAGGCAGGGGATGGATTATCAAGATAGTGGCTGATTAGTTGTAGTCTACACAGTAGCTACCTAATACTCTTTACATACAGTCAAGATTTATTAAAAAGTCTCAAGATTTTTAGAGTGTGAACACCTGAGGACAGGGATTTTGTTTCTTGGTGACTGTAACATCCCCAGCTCTAACAGGGTAACAGACACACAGAAAATGCTCAAAAAATACTTGGAAGAAAAGATGAAATGAGGGAAGAAAGGAAAGATGGGAAGAGGGAAGGAAGGAGGTATAGCCCTGCTAACATCAAATAGTAAGATTCTAACACCTCTTGGGAAGATATCAGGTCTAAAACATTTTCTCACAGTTAGCAATAACTTTGAAGTATGAACCACATATTGGGGAAATTATTTTGAGACAAACTTCTATTATATCCACACAATGGCCTGTTCAGTCAGTGGTGTGATGCTAGGTGTACACCTACACTACATATTATACTTGTCCATGTTTGAATGATATGCCTGTGTCTTTTTATGGCCCCTGTCCTATGCCATATTATCCTGCTAGGATTCTTGGATCTAATCAAAATAAAATCAGTGGGGAAGGACATTCCAACCTGATTCCTCCATGCCTATCTCCTCTTTTCAAGGATATTCCTGTTAGGAATAAACAGAATCCTGCCTGCTTCTCCTCACCTCACTCCATCTGCAACCCAATTTTATGGGGAGAAATTCAAGATTCCAAGAAATACCATATAGAACATTGTGCTGTTCACCCCCCCCCCAGACCAAAGCGGTTCTCAACCTGTGGGTCGCGAACAATGAAAATACATCCTGCATATCAGATATTTACATGACGATTCATAACACTAGCAAAATGACAGTTATGAAGTAGCAACGAAAATAATTTTATGGTTGGGGGTCACCACAACATGAGGAACTGTATTAAAGGGTCGCGGCATTAGGAAGGTTGAGAACCACTGAGGCATTTGCAGTTAATGTGAGGGCCTCTGTAATGAAAACAAGGTAAATGAACCAGGGCTATTATTTCATAAGAAGGAGGGTCAACATCACATTAACGGAGGTCAATGACAAAGCAGAGGGGGCTCTTTCCATGATGGGGTATGACTACTCTTGGGTATAAAATCACTATTCCTTGCTCTTGGGAGCCAAGATTTGGAGTGAATGCAGCTATAGGAATCTATGCCCCTTTTTGATTTTCAGATGGTTGACACTTTGAGAAACGGACTTGGTTTATTTTTGGGTTTTATGGTTCAAATAGTTCTCAGAAGGTCATTTAGCCTTGGGAGGCTTTATATCCCATATTTAGATTACTAAAGCTATGTTTTAAATAAGAATATTTGAAACTAATCCAAAAATTGAACTTAAAAAGAAAAAGGATTGTAAGATAAGTAGGATTTCAGCTGCCAACCCAGCCACGTGTACGTCCTCATTTAGGGGCATCATCGCAGACCCTCTCGCTTCATGGCAGGTATTGTTCGTACTCCCTAGAACTTTCCAGTGTCCTCCTACCTTCACCCTGCGCTCACCCTTTGGACTTGACGACGGAATTTGGCTAACCCAGTGTATACATTGGGATTTTTTCAGTTGCTGGTAACAAGAGTATTCAATCCAAACTGGCCTAAACCAAACCAGAAATGTATTGGCTCATGTACTGGAAATTTCAGAATCATCCTGGTGCAGGGGCCGAAAAGATACCTCCAGGACCCTTTTTTCTGTGCTGTGACTCAACTTCCTGAGTGTTGATTCCAGTCTCAGAGAGGTCCTCCCCTTAAACTGGTAGAAAAGAATGGGTATCTTTAACTCAGAATTCTCAAAAAAAAAAAAAAAAAGTCCAGAGATTGACACTGGTTAGAGCAGTCTAGATTGCATTCCCACTCTTGTTCCAATAGAATATGGTATACCAGTTGGCTTAGGCCTTATTCTAGTGTCCACTCCCAGAACAGGAGTCCCATCCAGACCACAAGGAATGAAATGGAGAAGGGATGGATTCTAAAATAAGCAACAAATATCCATTCTATCCAGCTTTGAGCATTAGCTCTTCCTAAGCTCAGGTTATACTTAACATGCCAGCCATATGGAGTTCTCCACACCTGTAACTTGCCATGCATGCCTTCTTTCCTCTTCATGCCATCCTGCATGCTGAGGTATGTGGAATGGAGCTGCCCAATTGGCTCTCTGTCACAAAAGAGAGTAAATGATCTAGGCCAGTGGTCGGCAAACTGAGGCCCCTTGAGTGTGGCTCTTCCACAAAATACCACGTGCGGGCGCGCACATACAGTGCAATTGAAACTTCGTGGCCACACTCAAGGGGCCAAAGAGCCTCATGTGGCTCGCGAGCTGCAGTTTGCCGACCACTGATCTAGGCTATAGATACATAGGACTCCGTCCAATGAAGCCTCCCAAGGACACTCGGATAGCTATGGATCTATAGAAATGAGCGTTGTTACTTCCAAAGTGTATTGATCATATAAACAAACATCTGATTGTAAATATCTATCCGAATGTAGGAAGAATGTTGATGAAATGCCTACATCAGATGTGTAGTGTCCAGAAGCACTTAAGTGGTGGCCTATAAAACTTGGAGTGCTCGGATCTCTACTGTCTTCAAAATATTTAAAGACTTATCTTCCAAGCCATTAATTCCTTTGAAACTAGTAGGCACCTGACATGGCCATTCAACCCAGACAAAAGAAGGCCGACCTCAACTATGTGAAGGACTGGAAGCTTAGACAAAGAAATAAACTTATTTTGTGATTTGTTTGTTTGCTTTTTAGCAGATGAATTGAGCTAAAGGAAGTTCAAACAGAGCACATCTCATTCATCATACATTTATCTGGTGCCTGCTGAGTGCCAGGGTAGGGCATATCACATTGAAAAGCAATGTCAGACCCCTGCCCTCAAGGTGCAAATAGCCCAGCAGGAAATGGGTGTTGTGAACAATACACACGTTAACACGCACGTTAAAAAAGTACCCCCAAAGGTGGCAGTAACCCTGGCTGAGGACCACTGCACCCTTCCCACTTCCCACATTCCCACCTGGAAAAGAGGAGAGCTGTCGTGGGCTTTCCAACTCGCTCTGCCCTCCTTGGCATCTTCCAACTGATGTTTCCTCCTCCCCTATTTTTTTCCTTCCCGTTAAATCCTGCTGTGTCGAGACCATCACGGCACTTCGCTGCTGCTTTCCCGACTGATGTGAAAGGCCCGTGGACTGGAAGGGGGCTCACTGAATAATTTAGAGGCAGCTTCTCTCTTCCAGGAGTGATGCTCCAGTTACCTAAGGTAGCATCCGGCCACCTCGCTTTCCGCCTGCGCCTGAGGCAGGTACGCACGGGTGGTGGCTTCAGCTAAAATAGCCAGTGAATCAGTAGTGCCAGAAACTCCCCCCAAATTCTCAGAAATGATGGACTTCACCCAAAATTGAGGGATGATGCTGTGTGTGGAAGAGGAGCTGGTTAGATTACTTGGTCAGCCCCAGGATAGCAACGAAGAATTATCACCTGTGCTGTGACAACACAGTCATGATTATTTATAGCTTTTAAAAAATCCAGCCAGGAAGTTTTATCTTCCTCCTTACTGCCGGCAGCCCCTCCGTTATTTCAATAAGCACCTTTGCCAGGGAATTCAGAGAAACACAAATCATTCGTACATTTGTGTCTAAATAAAAAAGGAAAGTGAGACTCTTCTGTGAGCAAAACAATATGCAGAAAGATCTGGAACTCCCCACCAAGCTTTGTTCATTCAAATCCCCAACAAAACCTTGTCCTAAAAATTCCTTAAATTATGATTGTGCTCGCAAGATTTCTAGGTGTGACTATGGAAGGATGCTGCTTTCGTCGGGGCTAAATATTGAATCCAAGCTGAAGTTGGAGGAAGAATGGAAACTAATCCATGTTTCTTTATATCCGCCCAGTAAAGGTTGCTCTTACTAGTTTAATTAAGCTGCTGGATCACTTTGGGTAAGCCCCTCCTCATTCATTCCTTACTCATGCAGGGAACCCAGCATGAGTCTAAGCTGGGTTCACTGGAGGAATCAGGCATGTCAAGGCACGTCGAAGGGTGGGGGGTGGAGGGGCTATTCAACAGGAATTTACTTATGTAAGGGACAGAGGAACCTTCTGGAACAGACACTTCAGGAAAGAGACTTCTAAGGCAAACATTTGACAAAGGACAGAGGTCCAGAATGGAAGGGGTGAAAGGGCAAAAGGGATGAGGTGGGGGCCTCTGGGAGTTTGAGGAAGCCCCCAACTATTTGTGTTTTTGAGACTGACTCCTGAAATATTACAACAGTAAGAAATACCAAAACTGGGTTCTAAAAACGGGCACATTTTACAAATTTACATTCAGCATATTCGTGTTTTTAACAGCAAAATAAAAGCACATTGCAAATACTCTTGCCATTCACAAGATAATAAAGGGGTTTTTAAGCATTACTGATGCATAATTCAGCGCAGGCGAGGTGATCCAGGTTAGGAACACAAGGAAAGGACTGCACGGTCAATGCCATCTTCTTTCATTCTCATGGCATCTCTGAGACGGTATGAATGACCTGGAGTGGAGTCATCCCATGACTGGCCTGCAGGTGGCTGTCTGTCCCTCAGTGCCCTCCTGCTCTGTCCTCACTGGCCCAGCCTGAATCTTCTGCCTGGGGGGCTGCAGAAGAAGAGCAAGTGGGAACCACAAGAACTCCTTATCCATCAGCTCTGAGAGACGCTGAGCTCGCAAACCTTCTGTGCCCACAACTTCTTCAGCAGCTTCGGTGACTTGAGCAACCACAGGAGTTGGCTCGGACATTATCACCTGCAGTTCTACTTGAAGCCAAAAATGGAACAGCTCTCAGTTCAAATGACCCGGTGATCCATTCATTCAATGAGTATTAGCTGAGGGATGACTCTGTATAAAGAACTGCCCTGAACCCATGGTAGACGCAAGAATGACAGAAAAAGGACCAAGATACCTGGACTCCATGTGCAGGGGAACATGGACCTTCTCTGGCTGTCTTCTCAGGACTGAACCCTCAGGCTCTGTGCTTGGCAGACTTCTCCTTCCTACAGGAATTCCTGCAAGAGACAAGGATGGTGTCAGGTAATCTGAGCTTTGACCCATACTTGAACCTGTGATCCTGGCTGCACATCTTGATGAAGAGGATTAAATCCAGAAAAAGCTCATATCAAACTTTTGAGCAATTTTCTGTGTTTTAGTGAATAGAAAATAAAATCGTCTTAGGATGAGAATTCCTTTGCTCTGGAAACCTCAGTTATCAAGGACATGGCCACTTATGATGCTGATACCCATTCTGATGAGGATTTTCCCCCCACACCACTGAGCAATTCTCAGACACCAGTGGGTGTCTGGCAATTCAACTCAGTTCTGACAATATCTATCTGGAGATGGTGTCAGATTCTGTCCCCCCAACACTTCAGACATCCATCACAGGTCCAGGTTGTTCTCTGTGCTCGTGACCAACTGGCTACAAGTGGAGGTCCCCACAATCCCCTCTTGTAACCACCTTCTGTGATATTAAACCCTTCAGTAAAGTTTTGTTGTTACCGTCTGGCCTCTCTTGACTATGAGTAAGGGGAGGATTGGTGTGGAATGGTAAAGCGGCATCAGACTTTCTCATCCTTAGGTGATTGAAGGGAGATAGTAGGTTCTAGAACTGCAGAAAGTGGCCAGCAGGGAAGGGAATGGTGGTCTGTGATATAGAGTGGAGTTTGCCTGCCCGGAATCATGCAAAGTAGAGGCACAGGTGTGGCATGACTGACCAGGGAACCAACATGAGGCAACCTTCCACCACTTGCCTCTTTTCAGGCATGCTAAAGGGTTCAGAAGGATTATGGCAGAGACCAGCTAGGTGCTCAACAATACTGTTCCTATCTCCTAGACACACAGAAGACTGCATCTCCCAGACTCTTTGCAGCAGCCAGCGGAACATGACTGAATGTGATGTAGGCCCCTCTCAGGCCTGGACCCTAAAGTCTCCATGGTATCCTCTGCTTGATCTCTCCTTGCTTGCTGGTCAGCTCAGTTCACATGCTACGGCCAGGACTCCAAGAGGGCCATAGAGGACGGCAAACCCGAAAGACAGAAGGAGCCTGAATCCCTGAGTCATCGCCTGGAGGAGAGCTGTCAGACCTGTTTTGAGTTGTGACGTGAACAAAGAAGAAACATTTATTGTGTGAAACCACTGAGATTTCAAGGTTGTTTTGCTGGTGCAGCTAACATTAATTACTCTGACTAACACAGCAACACAAAGAGTTGTCTGAAGCCCTACTATAACACAGACGCGATTCCTTTGAATCACCAGAAATTCAGGTTACAGAAACATGAATCAGAAAGAGTTTGCAACCCATGAAGAAGCTTAGCGAAAAAGTGACAATGGGGATAAACAGGGACCTAAACGTGACTCTGTTTTCCAGAGCCACAAGGAAATGTCCCAGCAAGGATTCTCAGAGCAGCATCCCTTTGTCGGAGCTGCCGGGAGTTGAGAGCGTGTTTGACAGTGATGAAGTCTTTGAGATGCCACCCATTCTCCTCTGTGATCAGCTCGTAGGTTTTTGTGTATTGCCTTGGTTGATACGTTGCCATGGTTTTATCTTTTCCTTCCTCAGGGCTATTAAAAATAAAACAAATTAAAAAACAGTATGCTAAGTCAGTTCTAACACAATGCTCTTTAAGTAGATATAACTACAAACCAAAATACGACCAGAACTTTAAAAAGATAGTTGACCTATTCGCTTGGGATATCTACACTTCATTTCTTTTCATCCTCTTTTCCCGTTTCCTCGGGCCCTGGATAAGGCACAAAACCAGAGGGTTGCCTTGGCAGTATTTCCTCTCATGGGCCGCCAAGTAAAACTGGGGGGAAGGCAATACCCAGCCACGTGAAGAGGGTTTGTGATTTTTCATCTCTTTTTTTATCCAAACATAACTTACGCATTACACACTACAACATGGATGACGCTTGAAAACATTACGCTAAGTGAAAGAAGCAAGACACAGAGACTACATTTTGTATAATTCCATTTATGTGAAATGTGCAGACTAGGCAAATCCATAGAGAGAGAGCAGATTAGTGGTGGCTGGGGCGGGGGAGAGAGGGAAGGGCAAGCGCCTTCTGCCTTCTGAGTACAGGGCTGTCTTTTGGGAGGATGAAGATGTTCTGCAACCAGGTTATGGTGACGATTGCGCGACATTGTGAATGTACAAACATCACCGATTTATGCACATTAAAATGCTGACTTTTAAATGCATTCTACAAATAGATAAATAACAAACAAATAAATGCATTCTACCGCGATTTAAAAATATTCTGATTTTTTTAAAAGTAACTTAATATTAGCTGTCGCCTTCCTTGCCCCACATTTTCCTGCTCTGTCTGCTCCTCCTCCTTCCTGAAGTTAGAGTATTAATAATGGTAGCATTAGTAACAGTAGAAATTAAATGCTGCCCGCTGCAGCCAGACTGGCAAAAACACACAACTCAACTTCAGGGCAGTCGACTGACTGCCAAATCAATAGAAAATCTGAAAGAGGAAATCATGTGCTTTTTAGGCAAGTCTCAGGGGAGACCACGCTTCCACCGGAGCAGACATAGTCCCCCAGGTGCCTGGATGGGAGATGACTAAACAAAGAGCAAAGAAACATACCTGGGTCCTTTTTACTTACCTCCCCCAAATGCACGTTGGCGTTATGTATAGATTTGATTTTTTTTCTTACCTTCTTACTCCCAGAACTAGCTTCTGTGGCCAATCAGACTCCAGTGGAGAACAGAGGGCCTAGAGCAGCCGTGGGCAAAGTACGGCCCGCGGGCCGGATCCGGCCGTTTGAAATGAATAAAACTAAAAACAAAAAAAAGACCGTACCCTTTTATGTAATGATGTTTACTTTGAATTTATATTAGCTCACACAAACACTCCATCCATGCTTTTGTTCCGGCCCTCCGGTCCAGTTTAAGAACCCATTGTGGCCCTCGAGTCAAAAAGTTTGCCCACCCCTGGCCTAGAGGGCAGTAAGGGAGCTGGTGCTGGACTGCAATTGTCCCGCTGATCCCTGCATAGCCGCCCTGTCCCTGTCACAGACTCAGGTGGGTAGAAAGGCATGAGGCTCGAAGAAAACATTGACAAACACTTGCTTTCAATTCCTGCCTTCCCCACCTCAGCCATGCTTTCTCCTCAGGGGGGTTTAGCATCTCTGAGCCTGTAGATAAAGGGTGTGTCACTTCCTACAGAGGCTCATATCCTTCTGCAGAGGCCCGGCTGCTCTGTGGGATGGTCTCTAAGCATTCCGGCTGTAAACTCAGTGAGGTGTCAGCAGCCTCTCCCCGGCCCAGCACAACAGAAAGCAAACGCTTGGTTTTTGACTGTGGAGTCCTGCATCCTAGCCCTACTTTGAAGATGAGAAGACAGTCCAGCCAGGTGTCCGCAGCCCCGAAGGCAGAGGGGTGCTGGAACCGGTTTGGCTCATGAGGGCCAGTGGTTACATTTCTAGGAATTTTGCAAGCCAGTTCTTAAAGAAAAGCATTATTTTTAAAAAATTATATTACAAACATTCCTAGAGCTGAGAGAGCTCTCAGTTTAATGGTTATACATTTGACCCTGGAACAACATGAGTCTGAATTGCTCTATGATAAATATATTTTTCTTATGATTTTCTTAACATTTTTTTCCTCTAGCTTACTGTATTGTAAAAATGCAGTATATGATACTTAAAACAAACTATGTGTTAATTGACTGTTATCGGCAAGGCTTCTGGTCAAAAGTAGCCTATTAGTAGTTTTGGAGAGTCAAAAGTTATATGTGGATTTTCGACTGTGCAGGGGTTGTTCAACCGCCAACTGTCCTCTGTTTGTGGCTGATAAATAGTAAATAAACTGAAGATTACACAACAGATGTAACTCATTGGGAAAAGCAGATGGGAGTGCAACTCTATTTGTCATATCATGCATGACTGAATCACAACCATAGGCTCAAAGCATGAATTCAGCAAAAATCAGCAAAAGCATTTTGTGAGGGTCAACTGGCCATGTGGAAATTACAATAAAGGGTGCTGTATATTTTATTATTTGCAAAGTGTATTCCACACTTCCTTTATCTCAATAAAATTCACACTAAACTCCTAAATTTCTTTTTTTCCAGAGAGCCAGTTGTTAAACATTACCAGCACACCACTGCCCAAGGTCTGTCACCCTAGGAGACCTGAGGTGAGTCATCTGTTCTTTTTCCCACCTGTAAAATGAAAGAAAGAAGGAAGGAAGAAAGGAATGGAGGGAGAGGAAGGAGGGAGGGAGAGGGAGAGAGCGAGGGAAGGGAAGGGTTATTCTAGACCAGCCGTGGGCAAACTACGGCCTGCGGGCAGGATCCGGCCTGTTTGAAATGAATAAAACTAAAAAAAAAAAAAGACTGTACCCTTTTATGTAATGATGTTTACTTTGAATTTATATTAGTTCACACAAACACTCCATCCATGCTTTTGTTCCGGCCCTCCGGTCCAGTTTAAGAACCCATTGTGGCCCTCGAGTCAAAAAGTTTGCCCACCCCTGGTCTAGACAATCCTCCTCCTTGCATTTCAAATCTAAAGCGGTGGAGAAATGATAGACAGGAAAATACAGGGCTCTCTCTTCGCACAGGTAGAGCAGGTGGCCTCCTACCTGGGATGATTGTTATTTTTTTAAAAACAACAACAGACATTTATGTTCTCACAATTCTGGAGGCCAGAAGCCCAGAATCAAGTACCGCTGGGCTGAGATCAAAGTGTGGGCAGCCCCCTACCTGGGATGATTTGAGAGGCACTCCCAAGTGGCAGCCCAGAACTGTCTGCCCTCTGGCTTGCCTGAGCCTGCCCCTTCCTGAAATTCACAGGATTTGAACTTCCTGCCTCTGGGGTAGCATTGCCTCCTATAGCATCCTCTTGCCTCCAGTATCACTCATTAGCACCTTAGCTCACATGTGTGTATAAATAACTACACATGACCTTGAAGAGCACCGAACTTCTTCCCAGGGAAATAAGACATAATTAAAAGTGGTGATGAGGGGAGGGAGCTGGGGACGCTCAGGCAGCGGACTTGCCCTGACAGTCTGACAGCACCGGGCACAGGCGCCAAAGGAAGGGACTGCCGGCCAGCAGAAGGGCTTCACAAAGACGTGAGGAAACCCAGGAGGCTGCCCGGCGTGGATACTGGTGTTGAACTTGCCCTTTAGACCCCACATGAAAAATAAGGTGACAAAGACCCCCACTGCAAACTGTGGAGTCTGGATGGTGATGACATGTCAGCATATGTAACGAGTGTCCCCCTCTCTGGGGCCCTGTGGGTGGTGGGGAAGGCTGCGCTGGAGCAGGTGGCTCTGGGAAGCCAGTTTGGCTGTGACCCTACAACTGCTCTAAAAAATCAAGTCTAGTTTCAAAAGAAGAGGGAGTTGGGATCAGCAGCGTTTATCTTGTTCCGCTCTGGCTGCAGCGAGCTGCCTTCCTAAGGAAAGGATATGGTGAATAATTAAAATTGTCATCCGCCCCCACAGTTCACTAAAGATCTTCTTCTGAAGAACTCAAAGGATTTCTAATTAAATTTTAAATGCTATCTGTGTGGACAGAATGCACGCACATCTGGAGGACTCGAAGTTGGATCGTCGTTCCTGTTGCTAGCAATTAGATTTCTCAGTATTTCCCTGAAAACCTCTTGCCGTTTCGTCGAATCTGTTGGGGGGAGGAACACTCTATTCCCCGGGGCCTGGGGTTAAGCACTAGATATGAAAGTCGCATAGAGACCAGGAGAGACGGGTGGCATGTCTCGGATCAGTTATTTTCAAAAGCCTTGTGAGGCCGGAGAAGAGGTGGGTGGGAGGAACTTGGAAAGAGCAACCAGGTTTATGAGGCAAAAGGATCTCATTTTTATAATTCAGTACTGGGAAGCGGGATTATCTTTGATTAAATTGTTTTCTTGGAACTGGAATAACGGCTATCTCTTTTGTGTCGCTCCCTCATAGTACAAGGACATTATAATGAACATAATAAGGTCATAGAAAAAGTTCTTTTTCATCCTACCCCATCTTTCCTGGTGCTGTGACTATGTCAATACATTCTGTTTCTTCGTTATCTACTTTACTAGTATATTTTTCCGTATTATCAAAACAATGCTATATTATTTCATTTTGATTTATGAAAAGAATGGACCTTTATGTTGCTTTTACTTCGAAGGGGGAGGCTATAATTAGCTGGGGCTATTTGTGCATTAGGCAAACTGGCCATTTCATCAGAGAAGAAAAATGGGAAGTAATGATGATTGAATTTTGGTGTGCATGATTCCATGTTGTTCCATGCTCATCTGCATACAGTTCCACTTAATAGTGATCCTGTTCGCCATCACGCTTTGGGAAACACTACTTCTGTCACTCCATCATCCATGTTCCAGAATCCTTGGTCCTTAGGCTACAAAATCCTTAGTGTAGCGTGTGTGTGTGTGTGTGTGTGTGTGTGTGTGTGTGTGTGTAGAGAGAGAGACAAAAATGAAACAGAGATGGAAAAAGGTTATTAATTGGTGAATCTAGGTGAAGGATATCTATGGGCATTTCTTTTAGTGTTCTGTAATTTCCTTATATATTTGAAATTTTTGTAATTAAAAATATCCTCATGACTAACAAAGATGAAGCTTTGTTTCTTAAAATATTATCTTTAGTCCATACAGGGAGTTTGCAGAAGCTTCATTACCGAACCCCACATTCCTCCCCCCAAGATCCTGTCTCTCCACCCACTTAACATGCAGAAGAATCTCTGCTGGGGGGACGTGCCCAAACCTCCCCTCTTCGCCACTCCTCCCGGACATCTAGCTCGTCCCCCTGCGAGCCACTGCTCTCGGGGAATGACACACGAGCCACCTATCAAAGCAGGTGATGTACCATCATCCCCCTGGAGAGTTTTCCGTGCTTTGAAGTTCCAGATAAGATGTTCCTTAGAGCAGCGGTTCTCAACCTGTGGGTCGCGACCCTTTTGGTGGTCAAACGACCCTTTCACAGGGGTCGCCTAAGACCATCCTGCATAGCAGATATTTACATTATGATTCATAACAGTAGCAACATTACAGTTATGAAGTAGCAACGAAAATAATGTTATGGTTGGGTCACAACATGAGGAACTGTATTTAAAGGGCCAGAAGGTTGAGAACCACTGCCTTAGAGGCAGATGGTTGAACTCCATAAGCCTCCCAAGGTCCTCCTGGTTATCAGTGAGTTTGAACGCTGAGCGGTGAGGGTTGAGTCTCTGGACTAAGTATGACAACGCCCTTTCTTCTCCCTTGTGATTTGACCCCTCCGATTTTTGAAGCTGGCACATAGCTTCGGTTTTGCTCTGCTCGGTTTGCTGTTCTGTCTCCTGTAAGAGCTGAGATCCGGTATCTGCCGGGCAAAGTTGCTGGTGGCAGCATTCCCGGAAGCTCCCACCTCCAGATGATGTCAGACCTCATGTGACCCAACCACCACGCATTCGGAAACATTACATCAGGGCAGGGTGTGATTTCCAATTCAGCTCGCTGCCCCTGTGCCGCTCTTGCTGCTGCTGCCACTCCGAGCAGCAGGCCAGGACCTCAGACAAAGGCCGCTCTGTGCAGGCCAGCAGTGGAGGGAGGGAGACAGCAGACTCTCCTGGGGGTGGTATTGCTCCCCCACCAAAACGCAGTGGCTTCTGGGGCAGGCTATGCAACACATTCAACACGCATGAAACATTCCGCAAGTGAAGGTCAGAAATGAAAGGAAGGTGGCTCTTTCCTGGCAAGACGTAGCAGCATGTGGTTGGTGTTTTGTTGAGTCAGGTGTTTTGGTCTGTCAGGTTTGGGTTATGTGGGCAGAGGTTGGGGTGAATCGTCACTGTCGATTGGCTAAGGCAGTGGTCGGCAAACTCATTAGTCAACAGAGCCAAATATCAACAGTACAACGATTGAAATTTCTTTTGAGGGCCAAATTTTTTAAACTTAAACTATATAGGTAGGTACATTGTTATTAACTTAATTAGGGTACTCCTAAGGCTTAGGAAGAGCCACACTCAAGGGGCCAAAGAGCCGCGTGTGGCTCTCGAGCCGCAGTTTGCCGACCACGGGGCTAAGGAAACTCACTCTGAGTGTGTGACTCACATTCGGATGGGAATGGGATAAGAAGCCCTTAAAGGGACATTAAAAGCAGACAAGGCCCACTGTAAGGATGTTTGGGATCCATAATCACCTCAGAATAGTTATAGAGGCCAAACCCAGGTGTGCAAGGAGAAGATGAAAACTCAATACCCATCTGTAAGGATAATTACAACTAGAACAATAGAAATAACAGCCATTTATTGAGCTCTTACCGTGGGCCAAGTGCTGTTACCATGTGTCAGGCAAGCCAAGCTCAAGGCCTCGCTAACAGCATGGCTACCTAAGCAGCCACCCTTCACCTACTGTGGTCTTAACCTGGTGTCCTAGGGGGCACCCAACAGGGTCCAGTTGACCTTTGTCCCCTTAATAGTAACACTGAGCCCTATCAGATCAGCCTCTCACCCAGAGCAGTTCAGATACAGCTGCACTTGGACCAGAGACAAGTTCAGGCCAAGGAAGGGCGGCCCCAGCCACGCGGCTCTTAGCTGTCCTGCAGGCATTCATTCGGCCACCATGTAGGGTCCCAATCTAATTCACCAGGGGTGTCAGTCAAAATGACCTGTGCATTTAGCATCTCTGAGCAATAAGCCTACCATCTCTGAGCCTTCTGCCAGCCTCACGTAGTGCCTCCTCTGGAGTCTCTGCCTCTCATCTACACGCCTTCCCCAAAGCTTGCTCCTTTCCCTTCCCCGACCCATCCCCACTTGCACTTTAACTCTCTATTTTTAAAACTAGATCAGGAGTCTAGGAAGTACTTGCTTTTCTACTTCCTCAAGGGTTGGGTTCCTCCTCCTGGCTTCCCCAGTGAGCTGATCACCTCCTGCCACCTCAGCCCTGTCTCCTAGCAACCCTCAGCTCTTCAGTTTGGGAGGTGGAGGTGTTAAAGGGAACCCGGGCAGCAGAGGTGAGAACGGAGGAAAGCTCTTCACTCCCAGCCCCTGAAGAAATGAATTGCTGCTCCCCAATCGTTAATATTTAGAAAGGATTCGCTTTCCCTGGCATATTTAGGACTGAGCCCTGAGGGGAACATATCATTCGCCAAGGAGGGCAGGACTGCACTTTGGGGCTAAAAGCAAAGATAACTATTTATAATATGCTTAATGATTCCTTACCCAACTTGCCCTAAGGACTGATGAGAGCACAGTCAGGTTATATGTTGTCTTTTTGGTACAAAAACAGTAGGACTGGCTTGCCATTCATGGAGGATCACTTCAGCTGGTCTTTGAGAGTAATGTCATTTTAGAGCCAAGACTGTATCTTAGGATCATGTTGCCCAACTATCATATTTTTTGTAACCTGATCAATGGAGGCCCAAAGAAGATAATTGACTCACTTGGGGGTCTCCCAATAAGGAAAAGATGGAGGTGGGACTAGAATGCTATGGCCCAAGGCTCAGACCCGTGCTGCATAACCCTTGCTCCCTTCCGGAGTCAGTGCAGAGATGCACTGGGCCTCACTGGTTCACATCATGGCCAAGGTCAGCTGTTAAAAAAACAGCTGGATGTTTTTAGGGGCAGGTTTTGTTACAGACAGAGCAGAACTAACTGAACCATGTGACCTGTGCTCTTGGCCTCACTAGCAACATGTTCTTTCTGGTTGAACTAACCAGGACAGACAACAGTGAGTCTATAATAAAAAAAAAATTAATTACTATTCACCCGCGAATCTGGTATTAAAAGATGGACTGTTGGCTGGACCCTTGGTTTAGGGTCAGAGGAAAGGTGATATTACCCTACACCAAGGGTGAGCGGTCTCCGGACTAGTCAAAATCCTTCACTGTGACACAAATCTAACTCAAACTGCCTTTAGACCAAACAAAACAAAGGAATGGATAAGCTCAGATGGCTAGGAATAAGAACTGGGCGACTCAGAACATGAGAAGCTGTAGGAGCCAGGGCTGAAGGAGGGGACTTGGGATGCAGTCCTCCACCTGGCGTTTTTCTCTGGTTTTGTGCTTTCCGCTCATCTCTCCCAGTAACAAGTCTTCTCCATTTGCTGAGAAAGATGGCCACAGTCATCTAACCTCACATCCTTCCAGCACCGTGAGCCCCGAGGCAAGATAGTGAGTTGTTCCTCCAATTTCCAACTCAGAAATTCCAGGGCAGGACTCGAATAGACCCAGCTGGACACCGTGCCCTCTCCTGAACCATCACTGTGTCTGGGGAGAACAGGAAGCTGTGATTAGGCAGACTGGTGTTACCGGCCTGTGCCTCTGTGAAGGGGGAGGGGGAGGGGGAACAGTTACAAGAATAAGGGGCAATAGGAAAGCTTGCGTGTGTAACCAAAAGGCCATAGCTAGCACCAGAACCATCCACCACATCTTGTTTTCTGCAAGGGCTGGAATTCAGCACAACTGCCATTACCTCATGCTGCCCCTCCCTCCAGCCCACATGCGTAGATACGGACCACCGATAAATAAACTTGGATGAGGACATTGGCAGGCCCAGGAATGCTTGGCAAGTGACTCGCATTGTCAAAACTGACCCCTGTCAGCGGGCCCTGCAAGGGTCCTCCAGGGACTGGCAGGCCAGGGACCACGTGCTGCAATGAAGCATTCTGGAAGGAAAAGCCAGAGATCTGGGTTTTGTCACTGACCAACTCCGTAACCATAGGCCAGTCCCTTCATCTCTGCGTTTGTTTGTGAAAGGGGAGGAGTTGGCCCAGGAGACCACTGAGGTCCAGCTCGCTCTAATATCCTACAGGTGCAACTTAGGTGCAGCAACAGAGCATGTCATTGCCCCCTCTAGTGGTTAAAGTAGGAAAAGCGATCAGAATACTGACACATTCCCATGGAACAAGGTTAAAAGGCAGTTTGGGGGCAGAAGGACACCACTGCCGTGTCAACCCAAGCCCTGGGAAGTGCAATAATAGAGGCCTCCCCGCATGGAAATGTTGTAGCTGCCCCGACATAGATTCATCAAGATAACATGCATCGCCAGAGCCGGTTTGGCTCAGTGGATAGAGCTTCGGCCTTTGGACTCAAGGGTCCTGGGTTCGATTCTGGTCAGGGGCATGTACCTTGGTTGCGGGCACATCCCCTCTGGGGGGCGTGCGGGAGGCAGCTGATCGATGTTTCTCTCTCATTGATGTTTCTGGCTCTCTATCCCTCTCCCTTCCTCTCTGTAAGAAATCAATAAAATGTATTTAAAAAAATACCATGCATCCATCCAGTAGAAATAGATAACTGATAGAAACAACACACACACCTGCAGAAGAGTGTTAAACAGCTCTGCGGACAAGAGAGGATGAAAAGGAGAGAAAGGTTAGCCTTATAAATGCTATTGATCCAAACTCATTTATTCCAGAGATGTTTATTGAGCATCTACTGTGTCCCGGGCACTGCTTCTGATTTACAGCAGCCCAGCCCTCCTGGAGTGTATATTCTACCAGAGAACACTGGCACCGCCTAAACACAAGTAGGTGCCGTAAAGGGGAAACCTGGGCTTTTCTCTGAGCTCATCACAGCGAGTCCAGACCTTGCCTTTGGCGTCAGAGAAGGTCTTCCTGAGGAAAGTAGGCTGAGTTGAGAGCACCTGCAGGTACCAGGTCAGTTGTGTATGGTTGGTAGTAAGCAGGCAACAGAAAGCAACACTTTTTGTGAGAAATATTTAAAATTCTAAAACGTTATTTAAATGGTTCCTCCATTCTTTGCTCTGAGGAGGCAAAGATGAATAAAATACAGTCTTCTTGTTCTCACAGACATCAGTCTGTGGATGACAGGGGAGAGGGTTTGGAGCCAATAGTAGCCGGATTTCCAGAGGCCTGTGGTTACGAATCAAGGGCAATTATGGTTTTAATAGAAATGTGGGAGACATCAAAGGCAAAATGTGTCTTAATGGTCACCATACTTTAGGGACGTAGACTTTTCTAGACCTGCATTTGATAGTGAGCCTCCTGCAAGAGCTAAGGAGGAAGCGAGACAGCCTGTGGCCTAGAAAGCTTGCTGCTTCTCAGTGCCGCACCCCCAGCAGGGCACACCCTGCACTCAGAGACGATGAGTAAGTGGATGAAGTTGCTTCCTAAGCCTCTCCAGCCGAATCCGTTGCTTTTGTTCAGAATGTGTAGTGCGCTGGGATACGGAGCCCGGAGGAAGGGAGGAAGCTGGTGCCAGATCAATGCCTGGCACGGAGCAGGTTCTTGGGAAGTGTTGAAGGAAGACATGGTCGGATGAACGAGTGAACCAGCAGCTCAGACTGAACCGAAGCAGCACATTTATCAAAGTCTCAGACAGAGAATGTGTTGGAAATGAAATCATTTTAAACTCACTAGAGGTCTCAGCATTTAAAGGGAGACTTATTATTCACGGCGGCCAACATAATGGGATGGTGGCCATACTATGGGATACTACCTAGCCACAAGAAAAGATGACATACTGCCATTTTCAACAACATGGATGGATCTTGAGAATATGATGCTAAGTGAAATAAGTCAGACAGAAAAAGTCAAAACCTATATGACTTCACTCACATGTGGGATATAAAACTGGGAGCAACAAATGAACAAATAAAACAAACAAAAATTCATAGACACAGCAGTATCATGGTTGCCAGAAGGAAGTGGGGTGAGGGGGTAAAAAAGGGTAAAGGGACTCAAATATATGGTGACAGATAATTTGACTTAAGGTGGTGGGCACACAGTGCATTATACAGATGATGTATCATAGAAATGTACACTTGAAACCTATATAATCTTATTAGCCAATGTCACCCCAATAAATTTAATAAGTAAATAAATACAAATAAAAGGACCCCCCCAAAAAAGGTGTTGTTTTTAAATGAAATGAATGTTACTAAATAATTCTGTTTTGAAAGAAAAAAATAAAGGAAGACTAATATTCCTTTTTTTTTTTAATTAAGATTTTCTAACTCTTTGTGTATATACTTCCACATTGAGTTTTCTTAAAATGTGGTTGACATTTTAGGCTAAACTTTGGTGTGGAAAACAAAGTTCAGTTAATTTAAAAGAAACGTTTTTAAAGAAGTCATCATCCTATATCAGTCGGAATTCTCTGTTGTAAATCATCAAAAATCACTCCAACTGCTTTAAGGAAAATGGGAATTCAGTAAATGATAGATATGTCACAGAATCACAGGTAGAGTTGAAGAACTAGTTCAGGATAATGAATCGGGTGAAAAAGGAAGGCTTTCAGTGGATAAATTACCCATCCCTTTGTTAACTAGAGACCGAGAGGAAGGGCAGAGATGCAAAGCCAGAAAGCAGAAATCCATTTTCTTCAACTGCATTCGGTGCCTCCCTGAGCACTTAGAAGAGCAAACTACTTAATACGAAAAGCAGGCCGAGGCGCTAAGCCTTGTAAAAGCATACGCAGGTTTCATTTCCATTCAGGTTTTCTTGCTCTGCTCTTTCATTCTATTTTTTCTTCACAATAGGAAAAAAAAATGCCTCCAAGCTTTGTTCTGAGTAAAAGCCAAATTTAAAGGTCTTAGGAAGAATTCGAGAGAGTTCTGGTTCCAGCCACTAGAAATATCTGACAGTCTTTCAGCTACAAGCACCTCGATGTGCTGGGTAAAATAGAACAAATAGGCTTTTAAATCATAGCTAATGGCACGAGAACAAGGGAATTGCAGGAGCTAGGAATGAAAGGAAAACCTGAGAAGTCAGCTTGCAGGGGCAGCGGGCAGGGCCAGCGTTGGTGACCAGAGCGGCTTTGGTGTCTGTACGGGAAATGACGATGCCTGGGACTCATTTCACACTGAGGATGTCCTTCCGAAAACTCGGATTCTACAGAGCTGCCCCTGAGCAAAGGTGCAGAGAGCAGTGCCCCTCCCAGCATAGCTGGGAACACAGAGCTTGTCTGAGTTGTCCTGGCTTTCCGTGGGAATTCAATGCCACCCCCAGCCAAAGAACTAACCTCAAAAATGGCTCCAAGTTCCTGACACCCCTCTGACCTCTGGCTGGAACACCCCTAAACCTGCTCTGGGGATTATGCCTTCAACTCGGGCTGCATTTCAGGGACATATGTGTGACATAAAGAGAGACTGTGAGCCCTAACCGGTTTGGCTCAGTGGATAGAGCGTCGGCCTTCGGACTGAAGGGTCCCGGGTTTGATTCCGGTCAAGGGCCTGTACCTTGGTTGCGGGCACATCCCCAGTAGGGAGTGTGCAGGAGGCAGGTGATCGATGTTTCCCTCTCATCGATGTTTCTAACTCTCTATCCCTCTCCATTTCTCTCTGCAAAAAATCAATAAAATATATTTTTTAAAAAGAGAGAGAGACTGTGAGTTTGGTAAATGGCAGTGACTCTCTTAATCAATGTCTGTGTTCAGAATTCACCTCGGCAGTCTACTTTAAGTGAGAAGAGTCCTGACAAGTACAGTGAAATCAGGTTTAGGGTCTGATAAATGCATATGTTTGCCTTGGAATGTCTTGCACTATTAATGAGTTTATTTATTAAAACATCCTTAAAGTGCTCTTTTCCTATTCATTACTGACTTTTGTTAAATATTTTATCTATAGATCCATGCACAGTAATGCTAAATAGTTGAAGTTGTAACATAAAGCATTCAAAGAGTTTCATTTACTAAGATATTAACATGCATTAACCAGGACTCCACTCAGCCCTGAAATATTTATTAATACATGAGTGAATTATTTATTGCCTTGTTTTATTCATTGCTTAACATCTCAGCACTTTCGAACTTTAATTTCTTTAGGAAAAAATAATCTCCAAGTGGATTTTGCCAGGTTTACAGGGCTTAATGTCAAAAAACTTGGTTCTCCAAAAGGTACGTGTTTTTAGGAATCTAGTTTAGCTAGAGTGGCTGATCTTTACTAAGTCTTCTCACAGAAATAGGTTCATGTTGCAAAGATGTAGTGATGATGGGGAGAGGAGGGAAGAGGAAGAGAACAGACAAATGCAAATAGAATACAGATGGATGCTTAAGGATTAATAGTATGTAATTACGTTAGTTAATAAAATGCAAGGTATTAAAAAAATAAATGTGGGTGGCACATTTCCATACAAACTCCAGATTGATTTCATACCATCATTAATGACAGGGATTTTCTACATTTTCAGTTATACATACCACACAGTCAGAGCCTATTTTCTAATTAAATGAAGGCTGGCAAATCATTTCCTCATCTCCAAGGTTAAGGACACTTGGAGTGTGAGATTCCTAGAGTTACATAAAGCATGAAGGAAATAATAAACTTTTTTTTTTTGTTTTTATTCCTTGCCTATATAAATCATCACTCTTTAAGCATTTGGTGGGGATAGCAATACTGTTCCATAGCCACTATTTGAAAGATTAGTAGATGCAAAGGAAATGACTGGACAACTTAAGAGTCACAGCATTGGCCATGGCCAGTGTGGCTCAGTTGGTTGAGCATCATCTCACCAACCCATCCTGGGTTTCGGGCTCAGTCCTCAATAGTGGGCATGTAGGAGGCAGCCAATCGATGCTTTACTCTCTCCCTCTCCCTTCCTCTCTCTCTCTCTAAATAATAAATAAATAAATAAATAAATAAATAAAAGCCACACTTGGTTTTTCAAATTCTGCAACAAATGTTTTTCTTTTCCTGCTTACAAATGATTATCCAACCTTTTGTTTTTTCAAGCACAACATGTATCCAGAATAAATGCCTGTCAGAATAGATTCAATGCTTCAATTAGCTTTGAAATTTGTTCATGTCAAGTATATGAACCTGAGTCTCTTAACTCTGATTCTATGAATAGACCTTCCTGGGCGGAATCCCGGGCCTTATGATACGGGGCCTTCCGGCGAACACCTTGATGTCCTCCAAACAGCTGGATGAAACAGAAGTTGACTGGAAAAGGGGAAGCTTAGAAAGGATTCACTTTCTCCTTCACCTTACCTCTCTCTCCAGGCCCTCACCTCTGCCTGGGAAGACTCAATGTCCTTTTTCTTTTCTTCCTAGTTAACGCTACTCATCTTCAGATGCAGTGCAATGCAGGCAGGCTTCTGTGACAGCTTGGGTCACAGCGAGCGATCTCTCCAGACCTCACCACGTTTGCCTGCGCTGCTCTCTCCTGGTATTTAATAAAACGGAACCTGTTTTTTTGTTGTTGTTGTTAATCCTCACCCGAGGATATTTTTCCATTGATTTTTAGAGAGAATGAAAGGGAGGGGGAGAGACAGAGAGAAACATCAATGTGAGAGAGACACATCGATTAGTTGCCTTCCCGCATGCACCCTCACAGGGTCAGGGTTCAAGCCTGCAACCGAGGTACATGCCCTTGACCGGAATGGAACCCGGGACCCTTCAGTCCGAGGGCCCACACTCTATCCATTGAGCCAACCCGGCTAGGGCTGGGACCTGTTTTGATTTCCATATTTTGACAGCTGTCTTGTCCAATGCCCTCAAGGACAGGCACGATCCGTGTTCCATGTCATTTATATACATTCCTTCCTTCTTCTCTTCTTTCCTCCCTTCCACAAACATTTACTAGCCAGCCACCTGTTTGTCAAGCACTTTGCTAGACACTGGAGAAGGAGACAAAGTTGTATAAGCCATAGTCCCTGCCCTTGGGTTCTTGTATGATTTTGCCCCTCCTTACCTTTCCTGCTTCACCGTAACACTTTCTTTTAGCTCTAGACAGGACAAAGGATACTCAGCCCTCTAAATAAACTCTGTCCTCTCTTTCCTCTGTGTCTGAGAATACTGACCCTCTATGCTCTCATGACATAATCTGGTTCATATCTGACCAACACCTACTCCGTTCTGGTCTCAGCTGAGATGATGCTTGTGCCAGGAAGCCCTCCCTGATCCCTAAAGTGAGGTGCCCTTATGCACTCCCTTGTACTTTGCCCAACATTGCATTTTCAGAACGGAGTTATAACTGCCTACCCACCTCTGTGTGTCATTGCAATCTATTATCTGTTAGTACAAATATGTGTTTCTTTTGTGTATTGGGTATGAGCCATGTATATATTTAGCTGCTGGTACCTAGTAGGTTTTTAAAATATATATATATTCAATGAATAAATAAATGGGTGAATAGATGTCACAAAGGTAAACAGGTCGCAATCCCTGCCCTTGAGGACATCACCATCTAGTGGGGGAGACAGAAATGTGGGTAAACCGTCATCAAGGTGCTAAGTTTTAGAATAGTTACATAGTAAAAAGCTAACTTTGCCTTGGAACGTCAGGTCCTTCACCCAGGAGGTGATGTTGGAGCTGAGTTCTGAAGGATTTCAAAGGCAGATGCTCAGTAATCAAGTTTGTAGAATGTTCCCAGCGTACCTCTATGTGAGTACCAAAGGGCACCCATGCCTCTGCTTTTGTCAGAGTTCTCAGTGTTTGTCTGTTTCCCCAGTGAGGTAGTATCTCTGGCGGGCTAGTCCTTCTCACCTCACTGCGCTCACCACAGCACCTCTAGTTCAATAAGACAGATGGTATTTCTCCTCCGTGGGTGTTTGGCAAATAAAACTAGCTGTTTATGGACCTTGCTTCTGCTCACATTTCAATTCGGACTTCCAGGAGGGCCCGCAACACAGTTATCATGTCAGGCTCTCATTGGATTCCCTTAGAGATGCTCAGTGTCCCCAAGTTCACTCCTGTCCACCCAGCCTCTTCCTCAGGTGCCTGCCTAGACACCGCCCCCCCTCCTTTGAGCAACTCCAACTCCCAGACCATTTCCTTCCCAATTTTTACCAAAACCTACACATTCCTGGGATGGACTTTACAGTTCAAGTTCTTCTTCATTTTCTAGACTGAGACACTAAAGGTCCAGGAAGGTGACATGAATTGCCCAAGTTCATGTGACTATCTTCACGGCCTAGCTGAGACAGACCTTAGGTCTCCTGCCTCCATGTCCATTGCTCTTTCTTTCACACGCTGCTGTCCATCCTGGATCTGAACACCTTCAGCCTCAGGCTGCTGGTCAAGAGTGGCAAGGACCTGCTGCTACTCATGCTGAGTAAGCATCTTTCTCTTAACCACAGTGATCGGGGTTCTAACTCACGGTGATGGACACTGGAGAGAGTTCGTGTTAGCATCCTCTCGTGATTTACTGGTCACACCACTTTAATTAACCCCCGAAATCACACTTCGGCAAGCGCCCCTGCAATGTGCTTTCTTAGGACTGGGCAGTGAGCGACATTCACTGTCTAATTCTATATTCAAAGCTTGCAGAAAAGGCACGCCTTCCGGAAACCATGGCAACAGAACTCCAGAGTCATCCCCCGCAGCTTTACAACTTCCTGGGGGAGGAGTGCAGTTCATGAATGTGCTGTAATTTCTGTGAAGGGTATCTAAAGTCCTTAAAAACATTCATGAATGAGCCTTTTCAATACAACTTGGACGGAAGTCAGGAACTTCACCATCGAAACAGCAGTAATGAAACTCCATGGCCCCGGCACAGATATCTGAATGCCTGAGGGCAGAACAAAGGCCAGCGGAATCGGCCAAGAGCAGTTACTTCCACAAAATGCATTTACCTGAATAGGAACTTGAATGGTTTCCAAGTAGTGACACAGTGCGCTTCCCAAAAGTGTCACGTGTCCTTTATTCATCCTCTAAAGCTAAGAGTCTAAATTTAAATTGTATTCTACTTTGGTGTTGGGGTTGTATTTTGGGGTTTAATCATCAGGACTGGATGATCTGAGGAAGCACTGCTTTTTTTTTTTTTTCCAGATGGAAAATTGGAGCACTGAAGGCTTGCCTTTTCTGCAAGCTTTGAATATAGAATTACAGGTCTCTGGTGCTTAAGGAACCCCACAGAACATCTCATCCAAGCAGGTATTTTATGGATGAAGAACTGCTCTCTGTGAACCTGATAACATAGGAATTATCTATCCTATTTTGTGAAATTCGTCCTGCCCTAGAAACAGGAATTAATGGAGGAGAAATTAATGGTAGTTATATTATTAGGACGAAGTGTGTACACAGCCCCGACAGAAATCAATGTCCTGGACTTCATCTACGTGCCTTCAACTTATTTCCACTCCATTTTCTGTCATTCAGAGTGGACAACCACTTTAGGTTTCTCTGGGGAAGCCTATGAGTGTCTACAGTGCTGTGTGTTAACTTTAAAATAATTCCTTCTTCGGTTTTTACTTTTTAGAAAAATAGAAATGAACTTCAAGAGTCTGCTCAAAGACACTTACATTACTTCATTTAAAAAATTAGGCTAAGACACACTTTCTAGATGACATTGTGACTACCCAATTGGACAATGGATGGAAAAGTACTTTAAAAAATCTAAAGTGCTTTGTAAAGAAATGGCTCCTTTTGTTTACTTGATGTACACATTCTACTCCATTTATGCCTCCAGCAAATATTTGTTAAGCACTATGTGCTGGGTCCTGTGCTAGACACTGTGGACATAAAGGGGCATTAAATGAGTCCCCAACTCCAGGAGTTCACAGCAAAGTCTGTACCTGAGCCTGGCAACCATCCACCCCCCACCCCTAATAAAACAAAGCAAGAAACTAGGCAAGGCTCCCTGTCATGTGCTGTCACAGCACTCAGTACTTCTTTCTTTAGCATTATCAGTTAAATCGTGGGGTGTTTTTTCCCCCCATTTCAGTTAAATGGTTAAGTAATCAATGAATTGCTTACTACCTGTGCCAGTTGCTAGAATTTTAGCTCCATGGGAACGAGTACTTAATCTCTTTTATTGTCTGCTCTATACTCCACGCCTCGCGTGTCTGGAATAGAAACGAGCAGCAACGCACATTTGTTGAATGGGTGGATGGGTGAATGAATGGGAAATCCAGTGCAGGTCCAAAGCGTAAGCGAGTAACAGTGTGACGCGTAGTACTGTATGGGGGTGTGCGTGGCACCCTGGGAATCTGCAGGAGGCGCATTTCAAGCTAGCCTGGGCGGAAGAGGCATTCATCTTTGCAAACTCGGGCACTTGCATGCCACCGTCCCCCACCGGCCTGCCTCTGGTTTAGCCGGGATGGTTCTCTGCACGGTCAGGATCTTGCCAATAGCAAGGCACCCCTAAGATCGCTTCAATGACAGGGCTCGACGCGGACAACAGCCAGAGATCACCTCCGGCTAAAAACCAGAATGAATAAAGGGGGTTCGCTCCCGGGAGGCGGGGCAGAGCCCGC
>NW_005370328.1:262729-336634 GCF_000412655.1 Myotis brandtii
CCCCGGGTCCGCTTCCCCATCCCTGGGTCCGGCTCCCCCACCCCTGAGTCCGCCCTGGGTCCGGCTCCCCCACCCCTGGGTCCGTGTCCTTCTGCTACCTACCCCCCCAGTGGTTCTCAACCTTCTGGCCCTTTAAATACAGTTCCTCATGTTGTGACCCAACCATAAAATTATTTTCGTGGCTACTTCATCACTGTAATGTTGCTACTGTTGTGAATCGTCATGTAAATATCTGACATGCAGGATGGTCTTAGGCGACCCCTGTGAAAGGGTCGTTCGACCGCCAAAGGGGTCGCGACCCACAGGTTGAGAACCGCTGCTCCCCCTTCCAGAAGTGTTTATCTTCGCCCTCGTGCCCTCTTCTCCTAGCCCCCTTCCCCCTTCAGATGTAGAGACCAAATGGCTGATTGACAAGTGAGTGACTCCTAAGTAAGGGTAGTAACCTGTCAGGAAGGGAGCGAGAACCCACAGCAAGAACTGAAATCGCATGTAGCGTGACATTTACATGTAGGTTCATTGAGAGGGGAGGCCTTCCGCCAGTTGTCATCACAGCGGGCGCAGCCTTTGCCCATGAAGTGTAAGGTCCCAGGTCAGGTTTATTAGTCACTGCCTGGCTCCTCAGCGTCCTAGTGCCTCCTGTGGAGAGGGCGTGTGTTTTGTGTGTTGTTTTCTTCACATTTCCAACCGGAAGCACCTTTTGGCTTTGCAGCCCCCTGCTGTCACTTTGGGCCGTGCTGGGGTGGTGATACAAGGCCCACCAAATAAGCTCCACCCTGTTTTTTAAATTTCCAGGAGAGCAAATCAAAACTGTCTGAATATTTATTCTAGTGCTACACACCCAACAAGGTTGGTGGTCTCTGCCCTCTCGGAGCTTACAATTTACTGGGACAAATAAATGAGCAGCCACCATGCAGTGCGAGTGAGATATGTACATATACAAATATATGTATATATGTATAAATGCAGATATATTTTTATGAGGCACTTGGGACACTTCCCTGAAGTGGTAATACGTAAGCCTACCTTTGAAGTAGTAGTTGGATGAACAAAGGAGAGGTAATAACATGTGCTGAGGAAGGGTGGCTGAAATGACAGGGTATTAGAGAACTAAGAAAACCTGAACGAGGAGAATGTGAGGGCTGAGTGGGGGGTTCAGGGCGGGGGTTGGGGGGAGCTGTGAAGGTAACAGGGAGGGAGCTGGATCATAAGAAGCCTCGTGAAAAGTGGTGGGATGCTTTAAGCAGAGAAGCGACGTGGATGGTCAGATTTGAACTTAGTGTAGTCAGTGAAGTTTTTGAATCGCTATGACGTGCTTCCGCAGCCACGGGCAGGAGAGGTAGGAAGCTGGTAAGTTAGTTGGGAGACTATCCCAATAATCCATGCAAGAAGTGATGTGAGCTTGAACCAAAGCAGCCTGAGCAGGACTTGAGAGGAAGGGCTGGATTGGAGAGCATTAAGGAGGTAGAATCTGCAGGACCTGGTGATGGGCGTTATAGCTGATGAGTGAGAGGGAGTTGAGGATGCCGCTGGGCTTTTGACTTGAGCAAGGGAATGTAATGAGAGAAGGAAGGAGATCAGTTTGGGACCTTTTGCATTTTAAATGTTGTGGTATGCCCAGGTAGGGGGTCCAGCCCAACACCAGATACAGAGGTCTAAAACTTAGTAAGGATTCCTGGGTCAGAGATGTTCATTTGAGAGTTATCAGTGTCCGATGAGTTTCAAGGATTACGTATGCAGTCATGTCCCGTTAGGTGGTCCCGTTGTTGTGTGAACAGCGTAGAGTGCACTTACACAAACCTGGGTGGTACAGCCTGCTACTGTGACTCTATGTGTCATGCTTCATCTGACTGGCCGTGCAGTAGGCTTGTTTACACCAGCACCACCACAAACACTGAGTAATGCTTTGTACTGTGAGGTTAAGATGGCCTCAAAGTCACCAGCCAGTGAGGATTCTTTGGCTCTGTTATAATCTTTTTAAAAAAAAAATATATCTTATTGATTTTTCACAGAGAGGAAGGGAGAGGGATAGAGAGTTAGAAACATTGATGAGAGAGAAACATCGATCAGCTGCCTCCTGCACACCCCCTACTGGGGATGTGCCCTCAACCAAGGTACATGCCCTTGACCGGAATTGAACCTGGGACCCTTGAGTCCGCAGGCTGATGCTCTGTCCACTGAGCCAAACCAGTTAGGGCAGCTCTGTTATAATCTTATAGACCACCCTTGTATATGCGGTCCGTCATTGACGGAAACATCTTTTGCAGTGGGTGGCTGCATAGTTGGCTTGAACTGAGGACTGAAGTTTGAGCCAGGTGGGGGTTAATTGGAAGAAGACTGAACAAGAGTAAGAGAGAGGGAAAGTAGGTGAGCTGGATGCCCCAAAGCTGATGGAGGAGAGAAATTGAGAAGTCAGAGTGGTCAGCTGTTGCAAATGCAGCAGAGGTGAGCTAAGGTAAGGAGAGAGAAGTGCTTGTTGGTTTTGGGGAAGGTGGAGGTGACTGGGAGTTTAGGACAGTTTCGGTGGAAAGGTGGGGGCAGAAAGTATATTTGCAGGATAGTGAGGAGTTAAAAAAAGGAAGTTGACTATTTCAAGGAGCCAGGGTGTGAAGGACAGTAGACACAGGACTGTAGATGGGATGCAGACAAAAAGAACACAGTCTCTGTATCTCACTCTCCCAGTCCAAGCCACCATCTGCTCTCACCTGGGCAGTGGCACCTGTCTTCTACCAGGTTTCCCTGCTTACACTCTGGGTTTCTTGTAACTAGTTTCCAAAGGCAGTCAGAGTGAGTTCTTAGACATAGTTTAGATGGTAACGTTCCCCTCTTTAGAAGTCTCTATGCTTCCAATTGCACTTTCATATGAAATCCAACATTCTTGCATGGCTCACAAGACCCCTGAGGCCTTGCCTCCTGCCACTTCCTGCACCTCAAGCTCCTCTCCCCGATTTCTTGTGCTTCAAACATACTTCGTGTTGTTAAACCAGCCAAGCGCATTGGCACCAGAGGCCTCTGCCCTTGCCCTTTTCTCTGCCTTGGATGCTCTATGCAGATCTTTGCATGCCAGCTGCATCTTGTCATGCAAGTCTCAGCTCAAATGTCAACATCTCAGTGAGGCCTTTTCCACCATGTCATCTAAAGTAGTCACTCCCGCTCCCTCGGTCTCATTTGTTGCTCTCAATCATGTCATCTCGTTTATTTTCATCACCATGTCTGCACTGTCGAGTATGACAGTCTCTAGCCACATCGGCCTGTGGAGCCTTTGAAACGTGGCACATGCCACTGAGGAACTGAATTTTTAACTTTATTTAATTGACATAGCCCCGTGTGGCTATTGGCTGCCATATTGCATGGCACAGTGACAGGTGCTAAAAGTTAGGCACATACAAATGGAATAGTTGTCCCAGGTCACACAGCGAAGGGTAGCCTTAGGATATGAACTCAATCCAGGTAGTTGGGGATATAATCGTACCCCACACTTCTAGGCTAATTTGCAATATGCCTATGAGTTTGAAGATATTTAATTTATTACCTTTTTAAATCAAATTCTTGGGTTTATGTTTGTTGGTGTTATTATGGCTAACATCAGTTCAGGTAGAAAGTAAATGGAGAAAGAACCTATTACCCAGTGAGCCCCTTTGCCAAGACTATATTTTATAGTTTAAATGGTGCTTTAATTTACAAATAAAAATCAGGAAAATAGCTTGCCCTGCTGTGGGTAGTTTACTTGGAATTCTGGGAAAGGCTAGCGCCATGGATTTCAGTAATCCCTCCGAGTCATCTTTTGCAAAACATCAGGTTTTTTTAAAGAGCTCTTTATAAAAAAAACACCTAAAAAACCTGAACCTAAATTTTTGTGAGGATGAAATCTATAGAGTAAAAATGAAGTTAGTTGAGTGGGGTAAATAGTACCTGCCTTGCTCTGGCTGGTTTGGCTCAGTGGATAGAGCGTTGGCCTGCAGACTGAAGGGTCCCGGGTTTGACTCCAGTTAAGGGCACGTGCCCGAGTTTCGGGCTCGATCCCCAGGATCGTGCAGGAAGCAGCCCATCAATGATTCTCTCTCCTCATTGATGTTTGATCGTGCAGGAGGCAGCCCATCAATGATTTTCTCTCCTCATTGATGTTTCTCTCTATCCTCCTCCCTTCCTCTCTGAAATCAATAAAAAAATACATTTAAAAAAAAATAGTACCTGCTTTAAATTGCTGGTGGTGTTTAACTTTGCTTTTCTTCACTTTATTGGTGTTATAAATGATTACTTTATTGGGAAGCAGAAATCATGAGATTATTTCTTTTCCTAGCTCATATAGTTTTAATTTCTTATCCCAGCTAATGTCTAGAGGATATGGAAAACCAAAAGAAAGAAAGAAAGAAAACTTACTTACTTTTCATGAACTATTTGCAGAGGATATGGAAAACCAAAAGAAAGAAAACTTACTTACTTTTCATGAACTATTTGTCCTAGATCAATGATAATTTGAGAGGCTTATCAGTTGGGTTAATAATTCTTTTATTTTAATGTGAGCAGCTGCCATAGACATAGCGCTAGCTGGTGCCTGGGTATTTGAGTTGTCAGAGAATAGCAGCATGACTTGGTTACTTTTTATCTTCAGTTATAAAATGAGGCTGTCCTCTGTCGCTTTAAAGGAGACATCGAACCCTACTGTTTCCCAGTGGTTTACATTAGTGAGAACCCATCATAATTGCTTCTACTAAATCAAAATTTAATATTTACTAAGCAGATAGTAAAATGTCTCCTATTTTGAAATTTCAGAGACGGGTGATAGTATGGGTCCCTACTTCACCTATAGTGGCATGATTTCCAGTGAGCCTGGACTTCTAGACTGGAGCTTTCTGATATGTATAACTGAGTTGGGCAGTAAATAAATAAGTAAATAATACATTACATTAGAATAGTATTCTGTGGAGGAAATGGAGTGCAAAACAGAACTCAAGGAGAAATAAGGACTTATAAAATTACTCTTAGAGAAGGTCATCATACTTTTTAATGGATGTTGGTGAGTATCATTTCCCTATAGTATTTAGAATCCACTGAATAACTTTAAAAGGATGATAAAAATTTATATTAAAATTTAAATGCCCATGTTTATAATATATCAGAAATCACTTTTTTTGTGTGCAAAGGATACATACTAGGGAAAAGTCTTTGGGAGTGTATATAAGCAAAAAGTGTGAAGACATTTTTTATAGGGCTCAGTCATTCCCAATCTTTTTTCTTTGGCATCATAGCATGCATAAAAAACGAGACATGGACCCTGAAAAAGAAGAAAAACGTTGGGGATTCATACTTCCTGATTTCAAAACATATTACAAAGCTACAGTAATCAGACCTGTATAGTGCTGGCATTAAAGACAGACGAGTAGAATGGTGCAGTAAATAAAGCCTTGCTTATGTGGTCAAATGATCTTTGACAAGGGCACCAGACCACTCAATGGGGAAAGGACAGTCTCGGCAGCACACATGTTGGGAAAACTGCATATCCATGTACAAAGGGGTGATCTTACCCCATGTACAAAAATTAACTCAAAGTTGCATTCCTAACCTTGGCAAACAGAAGTGCCTATTTACATACATATTTGTCATCATACTAGGTGATCAGTTTCTCTGACTTTTGCTCTTCTAATAAATGAAAAATGGTTTTCTTGTGGTATTAAGATCATTGTATATATTCTGTGGTTTTTTTTTAAGCAGCAAGTAATAGCAAGGTTAAGCTGGTATTGGAAGGATTTAAGGAAAGCTTTCTCCTAGGGACAGTAGTTGAATATTAGGATGGATTTAATAAGGAAGATGTCGAATTGGCTTCTTTAGAATATTCAGAAATTAGCCTTAGTTGGCAGTGTTCACACACCTTCAGCTACATTTCATAATGGCACACCCTCCCTCACCTGATTAGTTATGCCTGTCTTTGCTGCTTCGGATATAACAAATCAGTAACATAAGTATGAAGTTGTAGGAAACAATTATAAGAGGTATATAAGTTCTTTCTAACAAATTATTGCCCTTACTTTGAAAACCAAATAATACAACAGAGAAGAGGGCATATTAAATTTCTTCAAGTCTGTTTTATTGTTTTTGTTAAGTTGGGTCAAAAGATTTCTTACGTCTTTGGGCAAAGGGAGCATATTTAATAAACCTCTTTCTGCCTAAAGATATTTTCAGTTTTGTCACTTTGTGAATTGGCTATCAGAACATGTGTTCTTATGTGATGCATGAGGTCACCTATTTGACAATATGAGTCATTAGAATTCTAGAACCAAAAGGGACCTTAAAGATCCAGTCTGATTTAATCATGGGATTTGAAAGAGCTAAACCCCTGCTGTTGAAAATGGGATGGCCTCCTCATTTTAGATTGCTGCACATGTTTATGTGCTGAAAGGAATATGCTAATACGAGATTTAGTTTCCCATTTCCATCTCCCTAGAAATAGAAAAATATTAATAATTCTGAGGCAAAGGAAATCCAGAAGCAGATTCTCCATGAGTTAGTCTTTTTATTTTTATTTTTTTGTTTTTTTAACTTTGTATTGCTACATGATACTTTCCTTGCCATGGCCTGGAAGGCCCAACTAAATTGTGTTGGATCCCCTGAATTATTTACAAGTCATAGCTTCTAGAGGTTCTTCCTCTTTATAGAAACAAGTACATTATCTCTCTCTTTTTTTGTCTTGGAAGGACGGAAATGAATTTGCTTCTGTGCTAATAAGATCTTTCATTAGGCCATAGGGATTAAATTAAGTTTTTCTTTTCCTAACATTTAATGATTTCAGTGTCTCATTTAGTTCTCGATCTTGACATACTCATATTGGAAAAAGCAAATGCTGTCAAATTAATTGCCCACTTCTAGAATTCAATTTCCTTTCTAGCTTCAGGTTCTTACTATATGAAAAACATACAGGCAGTTTATGAGTTTTATGAGGACAGACTGTTCAGAAGCAAATCAGAATGATGTATTTTTGGAATTAAATAGAGCTATAGAAAGCAGAAGTTGAATTTCTTATTTAAGCTTTTGTTGGTAGAATAACTCATTCATTGGGAATAACCCTAAAAAAGACATCTGTAATTTTTTTGATGGTTGATAAAATGTGTTTTCTCAGTGGTGTGAAGGGTTCAGTGAGTATATCATTTATCAAGTGAGAGACTGAACAGGTTTTTTTTAAATACTAGTATAATCTGATCTCTTCGGGAAAAACTTCTCTCCAGAAGGAGTTGTAGTTACATTTTATATTTTGAAGTCATTGGTTTCATTTATTCAGGCAAAACATTTAACTTGATAAGGGTAAGAACAAGGGTTTATGCTTATGTTATCAATTATTCTAGTCTTCATTGGTGCTGGGTATAAAAAAGTTAAGGACTGAAAAGTCAAGTTACTAGTCAGTGAGGAGGTTGTTAGTTGCTTTTTGTTAATTCTCTATATGAATTTTATTCAGAGAGAGAGCAAGTATGATTCAAGATGTGGTGTAGCATCAGGGAGAAGGGTATTCAGCAAGGGAGGTGGACTAACAAAATATTTTAAGTGGACAGTCTTCTAATACTTTAAATGAATCTTCAATACATCCTTGATTTTCGGTGAATTTTAAGGAAAGATGGCTAAATGTGAAAAGAATAGGTATGTGTGTGTATAAGTGTTGGCACGCATACAGTATGCCCACTCCCTGCCCTCCAAGGCTTAATCGTTAGTTGTATAGACAGAGGTATCTATATTTATGAAAAACCAGACAAGTTAACAATTCAACAGATGACCCAAACAGTTTGTAATTAAGTTCTGAAATAAAAATACAGCCAAATGCTGAGGTTTCACAAGAGAGAAAGATCATTGGTGGATGCAAGTAAACTCCCTAAAGGATTCCGCTGAGCCCTTGAGTAAAGGCTGAATCTGGAGAGGTAGAGACAGTGTGTGTGAGGCAGAGGCAGAGTGAGAAGGAGGAATTGGGGATGTTGTATTTGGAGAATGATAATTTTATCAGCACTTAAGGGTGTCTCGTGCCAAGCACTGTCCCGAGCGCTTTGCATATATTAACTGTATATATGAGTAGAAACAATGACTAACTCCATTTTGCTGAAGAGGAAACCAGGGCAGTAAGAGATTAGTTAAATTGCCCAAAGTCATATAACTCCTTAGGTCAGTGGTTCTCAACCTTCTGGCCCTTTAAATACAGTTCCTCATGTTGTGACCCAGCCATAAAATTATTTTCGTTGCTACTTCATAACTGTAATGTTGCTACGGTTATGAATCGTCATGTAAATATCTGATATGCAGGATGGTCTTAGGCGACCCCTGTGAAAGGGTCGGTCGACTGCCAAAGGGGTCGCGACAAACAGATTGAGAACCGCTGCCTTAGGGGTAAAGGTGGTTATCCAAGCCAGGCAGCCGGAGACCTAATAGTTAACTTGATAACGGTAAGAACCGGGGCTGTCTCACACGGTAGCCACCATTACTGTGCTGGCAAGCCCTTGAAATGTGACTAGCCTAAACTGAGGTGTGTTCTAAGTGTAACATACACAGACTATGAAGCCTGAGTGTGGAAAACACAGTAAAATAATATCATGTGTCAGTGAACATAGATTGCATATTGAAATGGTAATACTTTGACTATTATGTTACATAAAATATTATTACCATTAATTTCACCTAGTTTTCAAATATAGCTGCTAGTAAATTTTAAATTACTTGTGTGGCTCACATGATATTTTCCTTGGATAGTGCTAACACCTGCCCACCAGTGAGGGGAAAAGAAAGAAGGGTTATAGGAAAAGGATGTTTAGGATCAGATTTTATTGGTATTCAAGTTTATCTTTGAAGCTAGTGATCTGCCTCAGATTTGTGGGTGGGTCCAACCCTGAAACTTCAGTCATTACTTTAATCTCGTCCTTGCCGAGATTAGGGCTACCTGGATAAGGAGGGGAATCAGCAGAAGAGACTAGCTCTGGCTGTCGTGGGTGGGTCCAACCCCGAAACTTCAGTCATCCCTAATTCATTACTTTGATCTCGTCCTTGCTGAGATTTTAGGGCTACCTGGAGAAGGAGGGGAATCAGCAGAAGAGACTAGCTCTGGCTGTATGAAGGCAATGAATGTGAATGCCATTTCCTTAATTTTCTGCTCAATTCCATTGATTTGGACTTCAGCAGCCTGCAAAACAGTGTCAAATGATTTTAACAGAAGTCAGGAGGCTGCAGAAATTCTATCACTGGCACTGCATAGAAATAGCCACAAAGGTAGTGCACAGTTTGCAGGCGGTTGTTTTAAAATGTTTCCCATTGTTAAGACGACTAGAATTTGGAGTGCATTTTCTTATAGTATTATAAAGAGACTTGGGATTCTAGACGAGCCTTCAAAAACATCTTTAAGCTACCCGAGTAATAGCTTTGTTTCACCTTCCTTTAACCTCTGTTTGTACCGTGGCCTCCTTGGAAAATGTATTCCTGCGATAGTGGGAGATGCCTGATTAAATTCTTTCCCACTTCTTAATAGAAACTCCCCCGTCAGAGGCATGGAGAAATGGCTAAGCTGTCATAAACACAGATAGCTTGTATAAAAGAAAGCATTTTTTTCAAGGTTTTCCTCTTCCTGGATGTGTTGAATTGTGGCATAAAGAGATGTTGGGTCTCTGCAGGGGCAGGAAGTCCAGATTGCTGCTGTCTTCTGTTTGATCAGATGAGTCATCTGTGAATTGAGTCAGGTACTTTTAATGCCAGGATGGAGGAGAAAGAACACAGTTTTCATGGTTTGGTTTTGTACAGCGTTCAACAGAGGTAATGTGCACAGACTCATCTGTTTGAAGGCTTATTTGCTTTTGTATCTCCAGCGTTTAGCTCAGTGCTCAAGACAGAAGAGATGCTGTGTTTCATGGATGGATGGATGGATGGATGGATGGATGGATGGATGGATGAATGAATGGCTAGTTGACCTTCATGAAGTGCTATACATTCTGCATGGTTTTCAAAGATTGTGGTAATTTGATGAATACATTATTCTTAAAGCAATTTAAAAATTGAATCTTGGATTTTAGAGTGATGCACTTTGCTAGTTACTTTGCTTTTTCTTAGCAGAGCCAGTGAGTTCCCTAAAACTGTGCAAATGGATGGCCTAGTTGCCACCAGCCCCACAATGAGGCAGTTGTTTTTGGTGCAATGGAAAAATTAGCAGAATAAAGAGATTACCTAACCGAATTAGGTTGCCACAGAACAAACTGTAATTTTCTAAGGTATACACACACAAAAAACTGCAAGTCTCAATCTCCAGGAAATGTTTCTATATTAAAATAATAACCATTCTTACTTTTGACCTTAACTGTAAGCCCCACTGTTTCTTAATGGTATCCTTCTTCATAAACCATAGGAGAATGAGTAGAGCAGCATACTTGCAGGCATGGGCTTTGGAACTCAGGCCACCTGCTACCTTAACCGCAAGCCCCACTGTTTCTTAATGGTATCCTTCTTCATAAGCCATAGGAGAATGAGTATACTAGGTAACAGAATACTTGCAGGCATGGGCTTTGGAACTCAGGCCACCTGGACTCAAACCCCACTCCACCACGTAATCCCCTGTGATGGTGGTTAAGCTGTGTAAACGAAGCGATCTGTTTTTCTCATTGTAAAAGCGGGGATGATACAGGGTCCTTGTGGAGCTTTAAGTGAACTAATGTCTAGAAAGCACTTAGGCACATAGAAACGCAGCATACGTGTCATTGTTATCCGATAACCCCTGTATGCGCAATGCGGCTGCTTGCCTCTGCCTTTGCTCATGCTGACCTTCTTCTCAAGTATATCCGCAGGGTTCCTGGCCACTTTTGAAGGACTTAGTTTAAGATGACTCCTCACTACGTTTTTTCATCTCTCTCTGCCTCATCTGGTTCCCATAGTAATCAGTTACAACACTCAGCATGTATTATAATTATATGTTTGTCCCCTACACTAACTACACTACAAATTCTTTAAGGAGTGTGTTTGTATTTTGCTCTGCTCCTGCTGCCCATGGTATTTAGCAGAGCATTTGTTGCACTGTTTAAGGGACATGTATTTGGAAACCTTTTGTAAATTGTACACTGTTAATCAGAAGATAGTGCTCCTTGAGGACTTAATATATACCTAGCAATGTGTATTCAGGAGCAGTTACTTGGTATTTAAATCCCAGAGATTTAAGAGAGTATTATTACCGTGAAGCTAATTGAACAATGATTCCAAATACTAGACTGTAACATTCTTTGCCATCTAGACCTAATCGATTTTAGCAACTTGTAAAACCTCATAGATGGGAAAGATAGATCTATTTCCTTCCTACCGGTAGGCATACTAGATATCAGGTTCAGTCCATCTTTTTAATTGATTCTTCCCTTTAGATTCTTAAAACTGGTTGGTTTCAATACAGTATTTTGTTCATATTTTATAGTGTTGTAATGGCTAAATCTTGAGGACTAGCACTGCCAGCTTACATGCTGGGCATTGAGGACTTTAGTATGTGACCTGGTTTACATCGTATAACAGCCCTACGAGATGTAGGTACTGTTGTTTTCCAAGCTTTTAGTGTGAGAGAACTCAAGCTTGTAGAGGTGGGTAACTTGCTCTAGGTCACAGAGCTGGTAAATGCTGGATCCAGGCTAAGAACCTAGGCAATCTGATTTTGGGGCCTAAACTTATCATTCATCTATTGTTTGACTCAGAGTAAATGATTTAAAAAATGATAGTTTTATTCCTTCTTTCTGATGGGATACCATAAATGATAAATTCAAAAATATTATATAAAAACATGTAACATGAACAATGTAAGGAATCATACTCTCCAAACATATAGGATTTTTAATTCCTTGTTACAGTGTTTGTTGAACATCTTATTTTAATCCACGAAAATGTTCTCATGTGTAAGAAATCACAGAGTATCCAAAAAAGGTAGAGAATAGATCTGTCATTTCAATACTTAGTTTTCATTGATACCTTGTCTTATCAAAAAATAACTCACTTTTTAAGACATCTATGTAAAACTTTAGGCATTTTTGTCACTGTGTATATTTAATTTGTCTTAAGTAAACAAATGCTGTCATTTTGAGGTTTTTTTTAAAGTCACCGTTGCAGTTTGGTTTAAATGTGGACGTCCAGTATCTTAAGATCCAAACAACTTGCACAGTTATATTATGACATAGATTTGGAAATTTAGGTCATATGTTTCCTGGTTATTATTACATAAGCAATATCCTAATATAATATAGTTTACCGTTATTTTCTTCCTTAACGTCAGCATTATACTAGTATTTATATACTATACATCTATATAATGTTTACTGTATATCAGGGTTGGCTTTATTATGTTTAGAGAAAATGTTTTAAAACACTTTAAGCTCTATATTTCCTGTAAGCACTTTTCATCTGTTTTAAAACAGGTAAATCAGCGAACTGGGAAGATGATGGGTGGGGAGCATGGGAGGAAGCAGAGCCCGCTCTTCAAGAACCCGTGAGTCTTTATCACTGTGTGCACGCGCTTTGATAGTGGCATTTCCTTTTGTAATGATGGTGACACATTGCAGTGTTAGGTTGACATTTTAAAATCTTTGTCAAGAGCATTTTTGTGCTTAATAATACTAAGTAGATACGTGTTATTTCCACTGCTCTCTGATTATGAACCATTCCAAAGGCATAGCCAGCTCCAGAGACAGAACAAGAATAAGAGCAAATTTTGGCCGATGTATGAAATGCAAAAGTATATGCTGTAGCCACCTAATCAGAATGGAAACAGACAGCAAACTCAACACCTACCTTCCCTGCAAGTCTCATTATTGACTTTAAGGGCTTATAAAGGTAGGCATTTTGCTATAGCTTTATGCTGGTTGAGTGACTGAATGAATGAGCAAACAGAATTCTGTTAAAATGGGATCATAGTATGCATACAATTTAAAAGTAAATAATAATAGAATCAATCCTACTTGAATTGACAGTGGAAGTAAAACTGTAAGAGTTACTGAATTATCATTAACTTCCTTTAAAGTTAGGAAGAAAAGTTGTTTTAAAAATTGAAATTGAAATTGTAGGTTTATGTGACTAATTGTGTTTGTAAATTTTTTTCACTGGATCACCTGTAATCAGGTTAGTAATGACATTTAGAAAGAGCCTCTTGCCTGGCCCCATGTTAATTTTTGAAAAGACCTTAGACCTTGCATCTGAGAATTGTAGTGTCTAGTGTGGAAGATGGCCTAGACCTAGACCAGTACTTGTCATACTTGTGAGAGTGCTGGGGCTCCACAGAGCTGCTGTATTGCTCCTCCGCTCTGCTTTTATCTGTTTCATATATTAGTCTGTTGCATAGAATTTTGTTTGGGAATGAAAAGTCCTGCTACCTAAAAACAAAACAAAACACAAAAACGTTGAGATACATTGGACATTACATATATCAATAGCAGACTGGGTGGGTGGGAGGAGACAAACCTACTTATTTAGCATTATTTACCTTTTGTGTTTCAATACTGCTGAAGTGCTTACATCTCTTGGTTTAGAAAGTGTAGGTGACTATTTTATTTCTGTGATTTAGATGGGAAACTGGTGAGAATTACAGTGAATCTGCTGACAGCCCCTTAATTATCCTGGGTTCTCCACTGCAGTATGTAAATGTCTGTGAAAGCACAGTGACAGTGACAGTATAAATTGCAAATCATGGACTCATCATACTAAAGTTGACAACTTTGAAAAACTATTCCGGCAATCTGGTCACCGCAGCAGCTGAGGTACCAAAACCGGGTGCCACTGTGTTTACAGAGGGGTAATTTACCAGCCCCGGTAGTGGCCAGCTCTACTTGAAAGTCTGGTTACATCACTGCAATTTTTACCATCTGCTTCATTCTGGAAAAAAATAATCACTTGACAAATTTGTGGGCTTAAAATCAAAAGAAAGAAAAATTTAAAAATATGTGACAGCCCTAGTTATTTAGAATGAATTCCTTTTTATAATCTAGGTTTCATAATCCATATTTGTGCACACTAAGAAAAAGTTTCGCTGCTCTCAATTCAAAGAAAACAGGTCCTTGAAGTTTAGGCCATATTTAAATAAAATTATACATTCTCTCCCCAAGCCCCAGCAGGAGTTATGCTTATAGCCAATGGGTGCATTTAATGTTCACTTTAGTAATTGGTAGGGGCTAGTCTTTGTGGAAAGCAAGGTAGTCCTGGGTGGTGCTGTTTTTGTTTTGTTTTTTAATTTCATGCTTCTCTTGGGAAATTAACTAGCTTGTCAAATGATGGTGTTGTTTTAGAATCAGCACCTTCCAGGGAGCAGTATTGGTGACTATGGGCCCGGTTACTATGGGGGAAGTTTTCAGAAAACCCAATTGGTAGGCAGATGCCTTTATGGTACAAAACAAACCGATGAGCTGGCATCTTGTGGGTGCCCAGTGTGTGCTGGTACTCACCGAACATTCTCCCTAGGGCTTTCCGGCCCACTCTCCAGCCTGGGCTTTTTTGACAAGTTGGAAATCAAGCTTTGTTGTTCATTATATAAGCAAATTAGTTCAACACTAGTTCACTGTGACCTGCACTGGCGAGGGGATTTCCTCATCTCTGCTGTTACAGGCCGTTGGTGATGTTACTTGTACTTGGACTAGAAACATCTTAAACATCTGACATGGGACAGACCCACACTCTTGTATTATTTATTAGTTACTAGAGGCCCGATGCACGAAATTCATGCAAGAGTAGGCCTTCCTTCCTCCGGCCACCAGCCGGCACCCGGGACCCGGGCTTCCCTTGCAGCCCCAGCTTAGTCCAGAAGGACATCTGGTCTAATTAGCATATTATGCTTTTATTTATTAGTTATTGTATTATTTGTCTTCTTCTGTAACCTACTTTTGTGAATGCCTGTATGTAGTGTGCTGCCATTTGTGTTAGAAAAAGGGGGAGAGGGTAGTAAATGTATTTATTTGCATGTGCAGAAAGCCTCTCTGGAAATACAACCAGAACTGATTGCCTGGCTTGGCTCTAGAGCAGCGGTTCTCAACCTGTGGGTCGCGACCCCTTTCGGGATCGAACGACCCTTACACAGGAGTCGTCTAAGACCATCAGAAAGCACATATATAATTACCTATTGTTTTGTGATTAATCACTATGCTTTAATTATGTTCAATCTGTAACAATGAAATTGGGGGTCACTACAACATGAGGAACTGTATTAAAGGGTCGCGGCATTAGGAAGGTTGAGAACCACTGCTCTAGAGTCAGCAGGGCAGCTAGAGTACAGGAGTATGAGAGAGACTTTCCAAAGCAGACCTTTTAAGACCTGTTGATTTTTTTTTTTTTAACTCTGGGAATTCACTTATACATGAATAATTTTTCAGTTGAAAAAGTGAAAAAACCTTTCAGGTCAAGTAAAAAAGAGTGTCAGATGTAGCAAATAGTTCACAGATCCTACAGCCTTACTCATCAGATAGTTCTTTTTTGCAATCTGGCTGCAGACAGCCTGGCTGTCTCTGGCATAGGATTATTACTGCATTTTCTAATACTCAGTCATTTTCGGAGTGTCCCCTATGTGATATTCCTTTAATGTCTTGCTAGTTTATACTTGTTTACGTTAAAAATTTTTGGCATTAATATTCAAAGCTGAGGTTTGTATGTAGTGGACATTTTGCTGGTCATCTTTAACATGTTTTGATAAGAAATATTATTGAGACTTTATGAAATAATTGGGAAGATTTCTTGTCCCTTTTTTCTTCCCCCTCGCCCTTCAAGGTGGACAAGCTAAGTTTAAATAACTCTTGATATTGTTGCATATACATTCTTTGCCATGTTACCCACAGGAAGAAGAAGGAAACACTTGCAAAACACAGAAAACTTCCTGGCTTCAAGATTGCGTTTTATCCTTGTCGCCAACCAATGATCTTATGGTGATAGCCCGGGAGCAGAAAGCTGTATTTCTAGTGCGTGAGTATCTGTTATTTTCCAGTGGCCTTCATTTTAATGCATAGACTAGAACAGAAAATGTATTCGAAAGACAAGATGTTATTTCTATTGTGTGCATTATATGGTGGCATTTGAAAGTTTATGTTATACATTGTATAAAACTTTGTATTTCTTGTTTTGTATTTCTTTGTCTTTTTCCTTTTCTTTGTTGTTGTTGTTGTTTTTGTTTGTTTGTTTGTTATCCCTCTCAGTTTTTCTTTCTTGGCTGCACACACTTTAGCCATCTCTCTGTGGCACTTCGGAGACATGGCTGGGCATTGCCCAGTCCTTGCAAGGGCAGCCAGAGCTCAGAGGGCCACTGACCCTTTTTAGTAATAATGAGACTAAGGAAATTGTCAACTATAATTGAAAACTCACAGTACTGCAATTTCCTATTTGGGACATAAGTGTTCAGCTCATGATGTTTGCTGAAGGTTAAAATTATGGTTTGGGTATGCAGAGCATAGTAAAACCTCACTGATCAAGATGAGATCCTCTATTGAGTGGCTGTGGGATGATCTTATAAAGCAGATTTACCCTCCAGTAGCATAAATCTAACAGGAAGTTTTCTTGTCATCTAAAGATAAAAGTAGTTTTATACATAAAATAGGTTGGGGGTATATATGAATTAATAACTTTATTATATGGATTTAATTGGAGGAAGGAGAGACGAAGGGTAGAGTTTTATAAATATCTTATTAAAATTTTTGAACATTCTCTTATATTTATGACCCAAATCTATTAATACAGAACTATTAAATTTTGTACTCATCCTTCTAAAGCAGTGGTTCTCAACCTCCTGGCCCTTTAAATACAGTTCCTCATGTTGTGACCCCAACCATAAAATTATTTTCGTTGCTACTTCATAACTGTCATGTTGCTACTGTTATGAATAGTAATGTAAATATCTGATATGCAGGATGGTCTTAGGCGACCCCTGTGAAAGGGTGGTTCGACCGCCAAAGGGGTCGCGACCCACAGGTTGAGAACCGCTGTTCTAAAGGGAAAGAGTGAAATTTATAACTTACTGTTTTAGTGTATTATAGTTATTTTATATGATAACTTAATTTTTTCAGCAAAATGGAAATATAGTGATAAAGGAAAGGAAGAAATGCAATTTGCTGTTGGTTGGAGTGGCTCTTTAAATGTCGAAGAAGGGTAGGTACCAGTTAATTTTTTGCCTCTATGTGTGTTAAATGCATATATGAAATTGTTTGAATTGTAAGCGAATCTATTAAGTTTCATCTTTTGGAAAGTGTATGTTCATTCCAACTTTGAGGTGGTAGAGCATGACTCAGTTAGCAAGTTTTAATTTTACTCATCATGTGATTTCTTAAAAACACACACAACTGTTAGGAGAGGATTTAAAGAAGAGGTCAGAGAGAATTTTATAACATCTTTCCCACATTTTGTCTTCTCCGCCGTCTTCCATTGCTAATTTTATTCAGCCAGAAAGTCAAGGGCAGTAATTGTCTTCTCTGCTTCGCTGGCATTGGACTCGTACTTAAAGGGGACAGTGCTACAGTAATTCTTTTTTTTTCTTTTCATTTCTATTTTTATTTTTATTGAATTTATTGGGGTGACATTGGCTAATAAAGTTATATAGGTTTCAGGTGTGCAATTCTATAACACGTCATCTCTACATTGTTTTCTGTGTTCACCACCCCAGGGCTACATTAATGCTTAGAACTCACCAATACTTCAAAAAAGCAAGTTGGTGAATTCAAGGTTTCCTGCTAACCCAGTAAGAGTCGTACAATCAAATCTCTAACATGGTTACATGATGGAGCTGCTAGCCTGAACCTGGAGCCAAAACTGTTTCGAATCGCATTTTTATGACCCAAAGCTCTCTGATAAGAATGAATACGATTTTTTAGACTTTGAATTCAGATAAAAGAAAGCCAAGTGGGAGCCCGTAGTACATGCCTGCACATTGTAGATACTCTTATCAAAAAATGAAAATATTTCTCCTTACTAGTAAGTCATTTAGTCTAAAGCATTTCAAAGACACTTCATTTCTGCCACAAGTGCAGAGCAAACATAATGGCTGAATTCCTTTACAGACAACCAGCAAAAAGGTTGACTTCGTTCAGTGATTCCCTGGCGTGTGGGCAAGAGCATTTCCAGTTCTCCTAACGGTCCTGGGGTTTGACTGGTTAAATAATAATCAGTCAAGGAGTTATTTTATTTTGGGGCTTGTTCTCTGAGCTCCTGACAAATTTTTCAAGCCGACATGTCAGAAAAAAGAACCGCTAGGGAACATCCACCCTAACCTGTGCTTAGAGATAGGTTATCAGGGCCAGTTTGTGCAAAATCTGCTCGAAGCAGACCACTGGTTGAAGCACAGTAGGTCCCTGGAGTCTGTGCTCTGCAGACCTGCACTCCCATGACCAACAGCGCCTCCTGCCCTCCCGCAAGTTCTCACTGATATGAGGGAGAGGGGAGTGGGCTTTGGCCACAGCCTGGTGAGCTTTGATACTGTCTCAGGTCTATGACGTAATCACAGTGTGTCGACGGGTTTTGCTTTCTTTACTTTCATGACAATACAGAATGAAAAATACTGCTTTTAAATTAACCTCAAGTGAATGTGGCATTGCCTTTCGTGGGAATGGATTTTATGATCCTACTTACAGTGGAGTTTGTTTGTTGTAAATATATTTTTATTGATTTCAGAGAGGAAGGGAGAAGGGAGAGAGAGATAGAAACATCAGTGATGACAGAGAATCATTGATCGGCTGCCTCCTACACACCCCACACTGGGGGGATGGAGCCCGCAACCTGGACATGTGCCCTTGGCCAGAATTGAACCTGGGACCCTTCAGTCCGCAGGCCAGCGCTCTATCCACTGAGCCAAACCAGCCAACGCTTACGGTGGAGTTTTACTGTGATTTTACTGAGACGCTGAATCAGACTGGTCCACAGAGAGAAGTAAAAGCAGTTCATCCACTCATGAGATAAGCTCACGCTTTTGTTTTTGTTCTTAGGGAGCATGTCACCAGTGCCCTGTGCATCCCACTGGCAAGCCAGAAGAGGTAAGGATGGATAAGAGGGGTTTGTTTGCTTTGCTGTGATTGCTGGGCCGTTCTGGTCATGGCTTTTGTTTGTGGCAGGAGTTCCACGGGCCGCCCTGACTGGACCTGCATCGTGCTGGGCTTCACGTCGGGTTCTGTGCGCTTCTACACGGAGGTGAGCCCCGGGCCCACTGGTCGGAAACAGCAGTGACTGGGACACCGAGTTAGGCACCACTGTAGTCGTTTGTGACTCCTTCCTGCCGGTTGGGAACGTGTAGTTGATGCTTTATGGGGGTGGAGGCTGGACAGGGGAGGGGCGGTGGTAGAAAGTTCTGGTAAGAGCGATACAGAAGAGAAGCTGTATTCTTCTGAGAAGAGAGGACCTGGTATCTGTGGAGAACTTGTTGGGGACGCGGTACTCCCTGCCTGGCTGCACCGGCTCAGGTATGTTGGTGAGAAATCAAGCCGGGCCCTTCTCTGTGCCTCCTCCTAGAACGGTGTGCTGTTGCTTGCACAGCTTCTGAATGAGGACCCTGTGCTGCAGCTTAAATGCAGGACCTACGAGATCCCACGACATCCGGGCGTGACTGAGCAGGTATGTGAGAGTTCGTATTCAAGTACCAGTGGCTTTACTTGAAGTTGTGTCTTCCTCTATATCAGGTGGAGAGGTAAAGCTATCTTTGTCTGATGGCACAGTTAAGCTGTACGGTCACATTCTTGAGATACAACCAATATACAGCTGAGCAAAGAGTACCAGTTGTGCTTTAACTTATTTAATGAAGTTTTGCATGTTTGTTCTGCAGTCAAATAAAACACTTTAGTCAGAAGCCAAGAAAGGTTTCTTATTTTTAGAATTTAATAGTGACTTAAAACAAAAGTGGGATATTATATAACTTTATATAGTTTTAATTTGGGTTTAGGTATCAAAATATATGTGCAAGGTGTCCCCCCAAAAATGTATCCACACTTTTTCCTGATAGCTCAATTGATGTTTCTTTCTTTTCAGATTTAACCCATTGGAATTAATTATTCAAACTATGTATACAATTTTGGGGGACACCCCATATATTCGATTCTTCTTTGTACCACCCTGCTTCCAAAGGTTTGAAGTTAACAGCTGTATATATTGTGTGCCTGTGGGGACTTAACTAGCATTATAGATGGACTATAGCTATAAGAACTGGAGCAATAGAAGAAGTTAATCTTATAGGAAAGACTAAATTAATACCCATTAATTCCTATGAGAGAGTTAATTGGTAATGTAAAGCAATGCCTAGTTAATTGCTGTGTAGCCATAATGAAAAACTACTTGTTCGCTTAGCAAAATGGAAAATCATTGACGTATTATTGGATAATTAAAACATGTTATGGGATAATATATGTGGTATATTCTCACACAAAAGTGTATGATTATATGTGAGGATATGTACTGAGACCTGTCAGAGATTTCAGGTGAGTTTCCTTTTTTCTTTCTACTTTTATATAGTGTTTGTATTTGCACAATGACTGTATTTTATTTCTATAAAACGTATACCTTTTTTGTTAATCTCACCTTGTATCCTAAAAGCATTATTCACCATGAACAAAAGTTTCTATTTGAGAAGAATCTCAATTCCTTGGCCAAAAACTTTCTGAAATTAATTTTCCATTTATTTTTACTTTTCCTCTGCTTGTGTTGTTTTTTGTGGTTGTTTTGTGTTGGTGGTTGACGGTTGTTGTCATAATGTTTTTTACTTTACATTAGTCATGACATTCAGCTCTAATAGGAAAATGAATACATTTATTTGACAATGCTGATTTATTATTTTCTTCTTTCTTTGGTAGAATGAAGAGCTGAGTATCTTATATCCTGCTGCCATTGTGACTATTGATGGATTTAGCCTTTTTCAGTCTCTTCGTGCTTGTCGAAATCAGGTAGCAAAAGGTAATTTTTGACAAGAAATAGCTAACTTGTGGTGATGTTTGTCTAATTTCATGTAACCTATTTAACCTATGAGTTGCCAGAGGCGAGTGTGACCAGCACAGGAACAATGGGGTTGTTCACGGATTCGGCTAAATGTGCATCTCTAATAGACACGTTTTTCTACTAAGTCAGAATTCAGTTGAATTTTTATAGCTATTTCATAGTTTTTGAAATTTTGAAATTTAGCCCATTATAAACTGATTGTCTTGGGGACACTTAAAGTAGTCACTATAGCCCGGCTGGCGTGGCTCAATGGTTGAGCGTCGACCTATGAACCAGGTCGCAGTTCGATTCCCAGTCAGGGCACATGTCCAGGTTGCAGGCTTGATCCCCAGTAGGGGGCGTGCAGGAGACATCTGATCAATGATTCTCTCATCATTGATGCTTCTACCCCTCTCTTCCTTTACCTTCCCCTCTCTGAAATCAATAAAAACATAAAATGTTATTACATTTTTTGTGACTTTTAAAAAATATAAAACTTCACTGTACTCATTATAGTGAAGTTTGGTTTGTCTAATTTTTGTCTTTGACAGCTGCAGCTTCAGGCAATGAGAACATACAGCCACCACCATTAGCTTATAAGAAATGGGGTCTGCAAGATGTTGACACTATCGTTGATCACGCCAGTATTGGTAAGCATTACTAGCTCAGTTCTTTTGAAATTTACTTTCTATTCCTTTTGATTGCAGGATCTCATCTGTAGATTTATTCTTATGCGAAAAGAAAATGCATTGCTTTTAGTGAGACACGTGGAAGTTAGTTCAGACTTTCACAATTTGATTTAATTTTTCTGCAGACAAGTGTAATCCATATAATTTCCCTATAGATTGGTTTTTTTAAAATGTAACCTTTAAGCCAGCAGAATATAGAGAAAAGCAGATTTCTCCTTGAAACCAGTATTTGAAGGCTCACCGTGCTAGGCCTCGGGAATAGAGCCGAGAAGACATGGTCGCTGCTGCCAGGAAGTGTGAGTGTCGTGGGAAGAAACCCATGGAATAGGTACAGGACCACAACCTAACAGTCGTTGGAGTGGACAGTGGACTGCTGCATTGGGAGCAGGGAGAGGCCCGGCACTGAGGGAGTGCGGAAGAAGGGTGGACTTTAATCCGGGACGGGAAGAAGAAGGACTTGGCCAAGAGAACACACACAGAGAAGGCATTCTTGCCATGTAGGCATGAGGGTGGAAGCGCATTGTCTTCTGGAAAAACAGTGGATGCCCAGGAGAACTGGCAAGAGCGAGGCCAAGTATAGAAACAGGAGTCAGGTTTTGAAGGGCCCAGTGTGCTATGCAGGAGGCACTGAGAGCTTTCCCACAGCCACACTGGGAGCCACTGAGGAACTGTGAGCAGGAGCACAACACTATCTCAGCCTGTTAGGAAAACCACTTGGTGGAAGTTCAGAGGTCGCGATGTAAGGGTCAAGACTAGGAAATGAGTACAGTAGGGAAGTGTAATAATCTTGGGAAGAAGTAATCAGCTCCTGAGTTAAGGTAGTAGAAACGGGGTGGAGATGAAGAAAATGCTATTTTAATATTTTTTTCTATTTATCAATGTAATATTTGCTTGTTAAAAATGTAAATTGTACATAAATATGTAAAGAGAAAAGGAAAACAATATCCCCTTACATTCTACCATCTAAAGATACTTATCATTGGCATTTTTGTAAACATTCGTTCAGAATTGTATGTGTGCCATTATGTATGGTTATGTAGGCAGGCTTTCAAAACTAGGTTTATTCATACCAACTGTTATAGCCATTTTCTTATCAACATATTATAAAGAGGCTTTCACATCAATTTTGCCAAATATACGTTTTTATCAGAGTCCTAATAGAAGACAGGTGACATCTTAAAATAGCGACATTGAAAGGGGTTTATTTGCAGAGAAACTATTTATAAAGTGTGAGACCCACCCATTCGGGATAGGGTCTCAGGGCTGGTTAACAGCACAGCTGTTACCCACTCCCAGGCCTAAGAGATGAGAGCCCAGAGCAGCGCCAGGACTTGGGGGTGAGGAGTAGGCTCAGCACCTGAGAGCAGGCTCTGTCTCGGGTGCAGGCAGGGTTGCTGGAGAAAGGTGGACAGAGTTGAGACGTACTTTGCCCTTGCAAAGGGATGGGCTTTTGTTCAGTGGTCACGGGAAGTAGGTTTCCTGACCTCATTCTCCTTACTCCCTTTGACCTGCTGATGGGGCTTCCCAGCTGTCTGACCCCAACTGAAAGTCCGCAGGATCAGCATGCTGGCCCCGGGAGTGAGCAGGGAGAAAGGGCAGGAGTGTGAATCTAGAGGCCAAACAGTAGATGTTGGACAGATGGTCTGTTTACTGTTGCATAGGATTGTATGCAGTCCTCTGTGTTAACACCTTACTGGTAGACATTCAGTTTGTCTTGACTCTTTTGCTAAAATAAAATTGCAACAAAATTCCAAAGTGTTGAGTTCAGTTCAGGGTAGCATCCCTGTGCTGTTAATTAAACTTTGGAACATTGAAACAGGCTAGGATAAATGAATGGGTAGAAAAATCTGACTCTATTCACTTATCTCCCAGCCTACAAAATGAAGAAAGAGAAGTGCAGTGGACTTTATGCAAAGGTTTGATTAGTTCATTCAGCAAATAAATGAACAAGCGCCTGTTGTGTCCCAGCAGCTAATATTGGCACTAGAAATACAAGGCAGACGGATGAAGTGTACATTCCGGTGATAAGGAAACAAACAGTATGGTAACAGCAGAGTGTTAGACGCATCAGGAATAAATCATCAGAGTTGTGATAAAGGAAGAGGGTACTCCAGGGGGGCCTGTGAGGAAAGGCCTGTCCAGGGAAGTGGCATTCAGACTGAGACATGAGGGTGAGGAGGAGCCAGCTCCGGGAAGCAGAGGGAGCAGTGAAGATAAGATGTAATGGTTCATAGCTTAAAGGCCTTATACGTGCACTTTTAACCTTACAAGTACATTATGATAATTAATTTTGTAGCTTTTAAAAATGACTTTTATCTGTTAAATTGAGCGGTTAATGTCCTAGAATGGAATTGAAGTAAACATTCAATGGCCTACACTGACAGGGTCCTTTCAGTGCGTTCAGGTCATGCCTTGTTGTCGCTTGATCACTAGGTATTATGACGCTGTCCCCTTTCGATCAAATGAAGACTGCCTCCAATATCGGTGGATTTAACGCAGCCATTAAGAACAGCCCACCTGCCATGTCTCAGTACATCACTGTAGGGTCCAATCCGTTCACTGGCTTCTTCTATGCTCTAGAGGTAAGAGGTTCCTCCCTGATCATGGGTAAGGCCGCAGACTGAGTTTTCACCTTGTCTAAACATGGCTATGGTACCTGAGCCTTACAAAGGTTGGGCAGTTTACGTTGCTAAGTTTCAGTCTAACCTCATATGAATCTCCGCTCGCTTTCTTCTAAATTGTTTAAATTAACTGAAAGGTACTGAAGTCAGTGTAAAACAACTGAACTTTGTTTCTGATGGCCCGAGTTCGTGGACACCGAGTTGCCTTGGATACTGTGCAGTGGTCAGAAGCTCGGGGTGTGGACCAGCCCCCGTGGGTTTGCGTCCGTGAGGATTGTCAGGACAGAACTGGCTGCCAGCTGTCATTATCCACGTGGTGAAAATGGCTCCTTAAAACAGGAGACAGTTAGATTTGGCAGCTCTTACTTCTCGCTTGAAAAGCAGCCTTCTCAGAATTGCCTACCTAACCTATCTTTTCACTTTAGTAAAATATATATATATTTTTAGAAAGACTCTCCTATAGTACATACCCTTGACCGGAATCGAACCTGGGACCCTTCAGTCCGCAGGCCGACACTCTACCCACTGAGCCAAAGCACTCAGGGTTAAAATATATATTTTTTGTAAAGAGGGCAAAGAGCAAGTTGTGTATGATTGGGAAATCCACAGCCCTGATATAGTAATGCCATTTTTTAATATCAGTTTAAAAGTTTCAATTAAGTTACAACTAAAAGAGGGAACTCCTAAAGATAAAATGCCAGTGGCTTTGACGTCGACACTACACAGGTAACACTTTGATGACATTGCCACCTCCTGGAATAAAGTGACTATACTCCCCTCAAGGAGCTGCATAGGTTCTTGCTATCCAGGCTTTACAGCTTTTTCAGACTTTATAGCAGGCCTCCTTTAGAAAGGCTTAGAAAGCTACCCTGTTCCTTTGTCAGCGGGCACGTGTTCTGTCTTCCAGGGAAGCACACAGCCGTTGCTCTCTCACGTTGCCCTCGCCGTTGCCAGCAAACTCACTTCTGCTCTGTTTAATGCCGCCAGGTAATCGCATAACAATTACATTAAGCCGTCTCTACTTTGTCTAGCTTGGTTTGGGCTTCTAATGTGATAGTCTGCACTTGGACGCTCTGCGAGCCCCGGTTTTATTCTCACACTCTCTTTCCAGTGGTTGGCTTGGCTGGAAGAGTAGGCACGAGGAAGAAGCTGTCCAAAAGCAAAAGCCGAAGATGGAGCCAGCCACCCCATTAGCTGTAAGGCAAGTCGGCCATGCTCTTCTCAAACTGGGGTGGTTTTGGAAACGTTCTGTGGGATTTAGGGTCTTTTGATAAGCTTAGCGGATTCGTTAATCTCATGAGTCTTTGGAGCCTCTAAAAGTCACTGGTATGGGATGAGTTTTCCAGTAGAATGTAAACTCCATGAGGACAGCAGTTCTTGCCTGATTCATTCACTGCTGTCTCCCTGTGACATCACAGGGGCTCAGTATGTATTTGTGTGTGTGTTGTTTTTATTTTACAGACACCAAAAGCTTAGCTTCTAAGTCGCAGGAACATTAACTGTGTGATAGCTGATGATTTTCTTTTTAAAAATAGTTTGGTTTGTCAGTAAGCTATAAAAATATTTTTTAAAAACCACCTTAGTAATTTCTTTAAAAAAATAAAAATAAAATGAAAACAGGAGCCCCCTGCATTCAGGCCCTCTTCAGAATGCTGGCTTTGCCTCTTTGCTTACCTCCATCCGTAGTGCTGTCAGGTTTGGGGCGGGGAGAAGAGGTGGTTTTTGCTAGATTTTGTTTTAAAATTATTTTTTATTACCTAATATAAAGTAACACCATGAAGGGAAGTAGAAACACTCCCTTCCCCCTTTCAGATATTCTTCACCTAAAGAGATACAACCAATTATGTTATCAAAACTTCTTGAAGTTTCTCTCCTAAGGTTTTTTCATCTTATTTTAAAATATGCCACATTTTTAAATTCATTCAGGAATCCGGAATTAAGCCAAATGGCCCTATGCGTCCCTAACAGATGTAGCGAATTTGAGCTCTTTGTCTCAGGGACTGTCATCAAAGTGAGCTCTCCTGGTCCTTTCTCAGTACCCTTTACTCTTACTGAACTTACAGCTCTAGTGCGATTGGTTACAGACCAGGAGCAGCTTAGAGAGAAATATTTAGAAGGGAAGTTCTCCCTTCAAGCTAATTAACATTGGTATTAGCAAGATGTGATATCTAGCAAAGAGAAAACAGGATAAGAATAAGAACTTAAAACAGGCAGTAAATGCCTGTGTAGGAGCCAAGTTTTCTAAAATTTCGCTGGTTGTGAGGGTATTGTTTTCTATGACATACCGCTTAATCAAGGAGAGATGGTTATGATGCACTTGATGTTCTCTGAAAAATAAGGTTGTGGGTATTTACATAGAAAACCTATAAAATAAATAGATGTTTTTATTTTATAATGGAGGAAACTTCTTATAGTGCAAACTGTCATATATTTCAAGCTAATTAACATTGGTATCAGTAAGATGTGATACCTAGCAAAGAGAAAACAAGATAGGAATAAGAACTTAGAACAGACGGCAAATGCCTGTGTAGGAGCCAAGTTTTCTAAAATTTTGCTGGTTGTGAGGGTATTGTTTTCCATGACATACCGCTTAATCCAGGAGAGATGGTTATGATGCACTTGATGTTCTCTGAAAAATAAGGTTGTGGGTATTTACATAGAAAACCTATAAAATAAATAGATGTTTTTATTTTATAATGGAGGAAACTTCTTATAGTGCAAACTGTCATATATAGGTAATTAATTATTAGTCCATGCAAGGTTCGTATTTCTTTATGTAAAAGTAGATTCAGCCTATGTCATTTACACATTTCATGATTGTGGTATATATCTCTAGATTGGAATGTGATTTGAGCTTTTTGTTTTCTTTTACATTTCAGATTTGGGCTTCCAGATTCTAGACGCCATGGTGAGAGCATTTGTCTGTCTCCCTGTAATTCTCTGGCAGCAGTAACGGATGATTTTGGCAGAGTTATTCTATTGGATGTAACCAGAGGAATCGCAATACGCATGTGGAAAGGTACGTCCTTACAAACATCCAGGAAAAAAGCTTCATTTGTTTTTTACCCCAATAGTTGAGCAACATGATCATTCTTTAGCTTCTGGTTGATCTGTCTAATCCTTTTTGCTTTTTTTTTTTTTTTAAACATGAACTGGGATTGGCAACCCTTGATCCAGAAATCCAATTGATATGTCTTTAAGTTTGATGAACTCATAGGCCCGTCTAACCTCTTTTTTATGTACTTTTCAATTCTCTCTGTCATTGTCAATTCCTGAACTCAGTTTTTTTGCCCCGGCTACATTTATTCCACTTCACAAGGCCATGTTTGAGTCAGATGTTCTCCCCAAAGCTAGAATGCCGAGTCTTTCAGATATAAGAAGCAAAACCGGGCAAAATCCATCTTGGCTGGCTTGATTTCTCTATCCATATGCTTGGCCAATTCACTTAACGTTATTGGTAACTGTGTCAATTGGGAGTTGCATTTGGCTGCTAATATCAGACCCAAGTACAGGATTGATATGAAATCACCACAGTGTCCTCAGGAACCCAGTCTCCTTCCATGTAGCTTCCCCGCTCAAGGTCCTCTCATGGTGCAAAAGGCTGCTGGAGCTCCAGCCCTCTTGTCTGTATCCCATGATGGAAGAAGGAGAAAGGAATCAGTCTACTTTGAAGATACTTCCTGAAGCCCTCCAACCTTTTTCGATAAGACATTAGCCAGGAGTTAGTCACATGGTCTTACCTAGCTGTTAGGAAGGCTTGAAAATACGAAGTTACGTTGTCGACCTGAACAAAATAAAAAGTCTTCGATGAAGGAAGAAGTGGAGACTGCATCGTTGGGAATCACCCGGAATGATAGCATGTGAGCACAGGTTGGAAACCACAGTTATGGTGCAGTCTGGTCTGCACTTGGCATAATGGATTCAAGGACATTCAACTACTCTGGACCAGATGGAGTCCATTCCTTCTTGCCGACGAATTCCTGTAGCGCTCACCGGCCACGTGCCTCAGTGTCTGCAGAAGAGGGTTCTGTGCTGCAGACACATCATTCCTCCGTGATGTTGGTCTTCTGAAGCAACATCAAGGCTGTGTTCTCAGCAAGACTTGCCCCGAACCTGGAAGGCGCAGACGTGCCAGCAGCCCAGACACCCTGTGGCGGGCTTGTTGCTGGCCTTGCTGCTCACCTTTCGGCCACCGGTGCAGTCATTTCTCCTCCCTGTGCTGGGAAGAGAGGCATCGATGGCCTGTGAGAGCGGCCACCCGAGGAAGGAAGATACGCGGCGGCATCTTCCCACGCAGGCGCCTCCTCCCTTCACTCTGCGGCCCACGCTTTCCCTCCATCTGCCCACCACCAAGGAACTTGAGTAACAGGAAATCAGTTTGATCTCTTCCTTAAAGTTTAAATGGACTGTTGTTTCAAAACCCAACCTGATCATCTCCCCAGAGTGTTTTAAAGGGAGAGAGTTTTTAAAGAGAGGGAGAGAAGGGAATCAGATGGGAGGTTCACGAGGCTTCAGTGACGCCTGTTTTCTTCTTAAAAAAAGCAATCTGAAGCAAACTGAGCAAAATACAAGATTTAATAAGACTTCATGGTTGATTCTATATTTATTATAATTATTAATAGTTTCTGTTTAAGATATTTCATAATTTAAAAATAACGAAGTTTTACAGCTTTTCTTAAATTCCTTCCCCACCCCCCAAAAATCCCATAGTGCTTGAGAAGGCTACTGTTAAACTTACATTAATTTACCAATTAGCATCCCTTTCTCCTGTCTTCAGGGTATCGGGACGCCCAGATTGGTTGGGTCCAGGTGGTAGAGGACCTCCACGAAAGAGTCCCAGAAAAGGGGGACCCCTCCCCCTTTGGGAGTCCCCAGGGCCCCAGTCGAGTGGCTCAGTTCCTCGTGATCTACGCGCCGAGGCGGGGGATTTTGGAGGTGTGGAGCACACAGCAGGGACCCAGAGTGGGCGCGTTCAACGTGGGCAAGCACTGCAGGTGAGCTGCAGGCCGCCCCTTCCTGGGGCAGCAGAGCTTCATCCAAGTAAAGCTTTCATTCAGTCTGCCTATTCGTTTGCAGGTTGTTTGAGACAGGACATGTTCTTTATTACGGTTTTTCCTGCAAGTGTGTGATAACAAAGAAACCTTCTTGAAAAGGCCGCGATGTGCTACCGAATGAGTTAGCTTTGGTGCTGCCTTTTGTCCTGTCCCTCACGCTCTGGAGGCTCCGGAGGGAAGATGCCTTCAGATGTCAGATGCTTTGTTTGCCTTTGCAACACGGGCCTGTGTTCATTTCCTTTTCTAGCACATTTTTAAAAAATATGTTTGTATTGATTTTTAGAGAGAGAGGAAGGGAGAGGGATAGAGAGATTGAAATATTGCTGCGAGAGAAACGTCCATTGGCTGCCTCCTGCACTCCCCCTACTGGGGATCCGGCATGTGCCCTCAAACCAGCAATCTCTTGGTTCATTGGTCGATGTTTAACCACTGAGCAACACTGGCCGGGCTCTAGCACATTTTAACAGGCAGCACTCTGCCAATCGAGTCCTGCTTCACTTCCGTTTTGGTATCCGTTTGTATTATTTGCCTTATTGATGCTTCTGAATTGCTGTAATGTTGGGGTCCCAGGCCATAATAGAAGCCCCTAGTGTCATTCCTTTCTCTGTGGTCACCATATTGGTGTGTGATTTCTTTGTATATACAGGCTCCTGTATCCTGGCTATAAAATAATGGGCTTAAATAACGTCACCAGTCAGAGTTGGCAGCCACAGACCTACCAGATCTGCCTCGTGGATCCCGTGTCTGCAGGTGTGAAAACGGTGACTGTTCCTTTCCATCTGGCGCTGAGGTGAGGCTTCTTGGGTGTCCCTCGCTGGCGCCCCGCTGCTAACTCGTCCCGCCTGGATCTTGCTAGTAGTTTTGCAGTTATTGTTTTTCTGTGTGTGTCTTTTCTTATGAGACTGATACCTTTAAACTTAAGTAGGAAGAGTGTAAAGGACAGGGCACAGTTGGAGGGTCGGAATTAGAAGGAAGCAAGGTCACATTTGTAAGAACGTGTTGTGTTTATTGTTTCAGTGACAAGAAGAGCGAACGGGCCAAGGACATGCACTTAATGAAGAAATTAGCAGCCTTGCTGAAAGCAAAATCTCCCAGTCTTGGTGGGTGTTTTGTAGTAAAAATACTAAAGCATACTCTGTTGTTCCTTAAATTAATATTATTCTCTAACTCGGGTGGGACACATGCGGCCCATGGGCCATATAAGGCCCGCAAAATCCTTTGGTCTGGCCTTGCCAAGGCATTAGGGGTGAGTTAATTACATGTTTGACCAAGTATATCAGGCTAATGTTTAAGTTGCTAATTTTGTATGGTCCAAAAACGATGTTATAAATATCCACATGGCCCTTGGCAGAAAGAAGGTTCCCCGCCCCTGCTCTCAATGGAGCCGTCAGACACTAGATCGCGTTCATGCGCTGTGATGGCTCTTCAGAAGGAGGCGAGGCGCAGGCGCTCACTGTGCTGTCCAATGGAGTCTCCCTCTCAGGGTGTGTTCACATCTGTAACAGCAGCGCCAGAGACCCAGACACCCTTCAAGCAGACGGGCAGTACATAGATGCCTTTTTCTTTCAGAGTAAAATTTGCCTGCAATAAAAGTGGAAATTTTACTTTGCTTAATTTTCTCTTTCTAGATTCAGTTGAAACAGAAATAAAGGAATTAATTCTCGATATTAAGTACCCTGCAACCAAAAAGCAGGTGAGTGTATATGTGAGGTTTCCGGCTGAGTAGCTATTCCAGTTCCCTCCGGAGAAAATCTTTATTTTCTTTGTTCCCCTCCAAGCACGAAAGGCTAGCCTTCCTTTCGTGTTCTTACTCATGTTCATCCTTTTTTATATTCCCACACGGCCGTTCCTGCTGTCCCTTTTTTCCTTTCCCTTTTGAAAAAGTCAGTAATTCTACCACACAGGCAAGTGCATGTGTTTTACACACACACACACACACACACACACACGTACCTGCAATCGGTTGAGATGAAAGAATAATAACATAAACCCGCGTGCTGACACCAGGAACTCTGAGGAGCCCCCATGTCCCTCCTCAGCCGCATCCCCTCTCCCGACCCTCAGGGACCAGAATGTCGCTTCCCTGTTGCTTTTCTTTAGAATTGTTATTTTTACGTGGCTCCTTTAAAGCATATGGATGCCCTCTCAGCCTTTTTGACTGTGTATAAAAGGAGTCAAGCCCCACGTCTTCTGTGGCGTCACTCCTTCCCCGTGTGTCTGGGCCTCCCCCACATTGACGCATGGGCTGCCGCGGACGGTGCCCTGTGATTCCACTGACTGCAGTTTAGTCACCTCCCGCCAGTGGACACTTAGGGCGTTTTCAGTTTCCTGCTGTGAGGAGCCGTGAGCTGTGACCATCCTTCTGTGTGTCTCCTGGTGCCCGTGAGCAGGGCTTCCTCTGGGCATCGGAGGTCTTGCTCCCTGGCTCATGTCGTCAGCTTGACTCAAAAAGCTTTTCTAAAAATTCTCCAAAAAAAATAAAAGAAGAAGCATTTCTCTTGTGTTTATACCTAAGGGGGCTTGCTCGGCTCGGAGCCTCTTCAGCTGCACTGGTTGGTGGTAAATTGCTTCTGGAAATCCTGTCCTGACTCATGTCTCACTCGTACTGCGTAAGGGACCCTGCGGCTCCCCAGCCTCCACTCCAGGGCTCTAATGTGGTGCCTCATGATTTCTTTCACGACCACCCCTGTCAGTCCCCTCGTAATGCTCAGTCCTAGCTCCACAGCCTTCCAGACACTTCCGCCATGGATGCAGCGAGCTCCTCCCCCGCCGCTCATCGCACCCGGTAGCTGATACTAGTCGTGGCTCCCCACCTTTTCATCTGCCCCTCTGTTAAGCTCCTTCAAGTGGGGACCTCACTGAATGTGTCATTTCTATAATCCTCAGTGTCTGAAGCCAGGCTAGATACGTGGGAGGATTCAATGACTACTGATTTCTTTTTGCCATTTTATTTTTTAAAACACGTTGTGTAGTTTTATTGTAGAACAGGCAAGTCCCTCTGACTTTCAGTTTAGTTTTCCATCCCACTGACAGCTTGGCTCAAAAAGCTCTTATAAAAATTCTCAAAAAAACAAAGAAAGCGCTTCTCTTGCATTTATCCCTCAGGGGGCTTGCTAGGCTCAGAGCCTCAGGCCTCTCCTTCCCTCAGAGCAAAGTCTCGGGTATCAAGGATGGCACTCTTCATGACAAGGTGGGCATCTAGGCAGGCAGCTCAGAATCAGTAGCAGAAAGGGGGGCGGTCATAACCACACACGCCTTCTCATCTTCACCCCATCTTTCTTCTTCTCTCACATCCTGGGAATCTTGAGCATAGTGCAAACTGTCGTCTTGACTGTTGTTGTTGCTGTTGTTACTATACTGCTGAATTGTGTATGAAGTTATGAATTTTAAAAAAATGCCAGGAAACCTAATAGTGAAAGTTGTGTGTTGTTTTTGACACTAAGGGGAGAAAAGAAACTAGTTTTGACTTGGGAAGACTGAACGGCAGAGAAGAAAGCAAGCCAACTGCCGGCTTGTGTCAGAGTAGACAGAGCAGATGCAGATGACATCTCCCGGGGTATTTGCCACATGCGGTCACTTTCTGTATAGTCTCCAGGTAGCTGTGTCATCATAGGCCTGGCCAGCCTCTCGAGCCACCTGCTAAGCCTGATTTTCCCCACAAACACACAGCTGGTGTTTGTCTTATGCCACATTCTCAGCCTAACCTTTTACACTCACCTCATCAATAAAAATCCAATTTAATGTGCTAATATGAAATGATAATATGAGCTGTAACTGCTGTGTCCAACCCACTGGGGACTCTGATGGTTGTCTCTTTAGGCATGAAGAGAGATTTGGGAACTGGTGATAAAGGCTCTTAAATTTCTACCAGGGGGAAGGAAGGGGCAGGTGCGGTGAGGTGGGGGGAGTATATATACGGTACCCCAAAAACATGTATACACACTTCAACAGCTGATAACTCACTTAGTTTTCACTTCTTTTTAGGTTTAACTGATTTGAAATAATGGGTGAAGCCAGTCTAAGTTTTGAACAAAGAATATTTATCCACTAGACTTTCTAAAGGTGATACATAAAAGATAAAGTTTACGGTACAAAACCAGCAATAGTTGATGAATTGAGGGCCCACAAATATCCAATGAGATGATTCTTGATGTTCGTGATTCCATTGCTTCACATTATCAGCAGTGCCTGGACTAGAATGGTCATCTATTTGAAAATGCATTGACAAAAAAATTATTCATTTCTGTAGGTTCTTTTAAATTTTGAAAATGAACTGTATGCTAATAAACACTAACTTTATAATCATTCAAAGTGTGTATACATTTTTGGGGCACACCCTATATATTTAGACTGGCCTAGATTCAGTCAGCCCCACCCATATGCAGTAATTAAGTTGTCACTGATGTGACAACAGCCTCTACTTTTCATTGATATTTACATAGTATAGACTTATTCAAATGCATCTTATTAGTGAGTAGCTTACCTCTCTTTCTAATTGGTCCTGGCTATTCTGTTAAACACCAGTCGCTTTGGGTTGTTTCATTCTCCTCTGAACTTTTTGTCATATCGTGTTCGGCATGACAAGAAATTGATTACATATTACTTACGATGCACCCTTCACTCACAGGTATATATACTAATGCAGCTTAAATATGGAGCTTCCCTTTGAAATGTAGTGTAGTGAAAGTGGAGGCATCAGTGTCAAATATAAACAAATAAGTGCCTTCTAATGACTTGGATTGCTACTTTCTTCTAGGCTCTGGAAAGCATTTTGGCAAACGAACGTCTACCATTTTCCTGCCTTAGAAACGTCACCCAAACTCTCATGGACACTTTGAAAAATCAAGGTAATTGGTTTGTACTGATTGGTGGTCATGGTCTCACTTCATTGTATAACTGATCATAGAAGTAGAAAGCTACCCACGGCTTATCATGCTCTCCTATTACTTTAAGGTGGAAATAAAGTACATAAGATAAAAGGAAACTTCTTTCATACCTTAAGGATTTGGGGACTTTTTTATTCCCTGTTCTTGGTATGAGTTGCTCTTTATCTGAGCTTTTTAATCTTGGGAAAAAAAACTAATTGATAGGAATTCAACTTTTGGTCTCTTTGCCACCCTTTCTTGAGGATACATCTGGCACAGTCCACAGTTTCTGGTTGAATCGTCATATCTTTGACCACCACGATAGCAGCTTTCATTTGTTATCTTCAGTGTGAGAGCCTGATAGGCAGTGATGAGTCACGGGCTGAGAGAGGACATTTTCAAAGCTGTTTCCAGATCATTTATCTAAACTGGAATATTAGACCAAGATATTTCTTCTTTCTTTTTTCTTTTTACTGTTAGAGTACCTTATTTCATTTAAAAATTTAAATATTTTGGCCATGATAGTAAAATTATTTTTGCCTTATTAATCTTCTATAGTGTAAGCTTCCCGGTATTTAACAAATTAGAGCAGGGAATTAGGTAATATTAAGAGACTTAATGGAAAAAAGCCTTTTGTGAATCTGCGAAACATCTCTTTACTGCATGTTGCCTTTTAGAGGTGGAGTCTGTTGACGAAGGGCTGCTCCAGTTCTGTGCCAGCAAGCTGAAGCTGCTCCGTCTTTACGAGTCCGTCAGCCAGTTAAATGCCCTTGGTTCTCCTGCAGACACGTCGTTCTCTGAGAACGTGAGTACTCCCATTACCCACTCGACAAAATCGTCTCCCCGATTATTTTCAGTTTTTCAAATTGGTAGTAAAGAAGTAGAAAATGGAAAAATTTTATAAAGCATACAGGTGTAGTTTCTTTACAAGACCCCCTGCTGCTTCTCTGTGTCTTGCTGCTAAGTTTATATTATTTATACCAGAAAAATTAAAGTTTATTGTTAATCCATTTACACTACCCTAGAAGCTTCTAGTTTTTCTGAACTCATTTTTTTTTTAATCCTCACCTGAGGCTATTTTTCCCTTTGATTTCTAGAGAGAGTGTAAAGGGGGAACAAAAGGGAGAAAGAGAGAAACATCGACGTGAGAGAGAGACATCGATTGGTTGCCTCCTGCACTTGTCCCTACCGGGGCTGGGGATTGAGCCTGCAACCCAGGTATGTGCCTTTGACTGGGAGTCAGACCCAAGACCCTTCAGTCCACGGGCCGACGCTCTAACCACTGAGCAAACTAGCCAGGTCCTGAACTCATTTTTTAAAGTTACTACTTACAATACAACTTCTGGACAACATTTGCCAGTTAAAATAGAGTCGGCTTACCGGAGTAGCAAAACTTTACTTTCCTTTAAAGAAAAAAAGAAATGATTCTGCCAAACAGAGAGACCACATTTTCTGTGTAGTTGTCAGCAAACGCATACAGCTCATCTGTTGTGTACACATAAAGAAATGCATTTTTAAAAGATTCTATCATACATCCAAGTGTTCACAATAATTATAGTAAATGTTCTATGCTTTTATTCCATAAAACATAATGTAACAAAAGTGACAGCACCTGGTAATCTCTATTTATTACAGTACAGTATCATTCATTTCTGAGGCGTGTATATAAAATCCCTACGTTCCATACAGAAAAGTGAAGTTTCTTTAATGGGGACTAGAGAGAAGTATGTCCCCTCTCCCACTCCGGTTTCTGTGTGACCGTGGCCAGCTGTCTGGTTTTACTGATGTCAGGTCACTGGTAATTCTTTTAAGAAAATTATCTGGTGCATCTGAAATGTACTTTAAACATGCATACATGAATAACAATTTTTTAAACATAAAAATGAGAGAAGATTTTCTCTCTGTAATGGAAACAACCTCCACATTCTAGCATCTTTTTTTATCTTTGGGATTATAGATGGATTTTACAAAGCATTTGAATAATGATATATTCAGAGTATTCTGTGACTGCCGTTGCACATGACAGAGCCATTTTCCAGGGTCTTTTCTTTTGCTGCCTACTTCACCAATCATGTAAAATTATTTCAAGCAACAGGAAGGTTCAGATTGATTGAGTTACGTGCACAGGATTGCCTAGGCATTTCATAGATTCCTCAGTGCCTAATGTTTTCATGAGATCCCAGCTACCGTCTCACACTCTGCCAAAGGAAGTTACATAGATGCCTCTGCTAATCCCTTGCAGAATGCATCTCTACCTGATAGCCCAGCATAATATGCAAAGATAAAAGAATTACAAATTCTTAAAAATCAGTTGTCAGATTCTTTTTTATTTTTAAAGCACTTTTTAGAAATTAAAACCTTATTTGCCATAGACTTGTTTAGATCCTTTACACACCATACACTCAGCCTCTAGGCTGACTGGCTAATTTTGTGCATACAGAACTGAAATTCAGGGCTGAATTAATTCATTTTGCTGTCTCTGGGACATGGTCCATAAGCTCATCTATAAACCCAGTATAGCATGGACTGCTGGCATGCGTTCGGTAGCATTTGGCAGTTTACTGCTGGTTTGTGGAAACAACAGCCTTAGTCAGTAAATAGGTAAAACTGCTCTGGTTTAAGGATGCAGCCTTACTCCAGTCACATGGGGGGAGCGAGTTGTGCTTGCTGTGGCAAAAGTGTGGTCTTTAAAGTGTGTGTGTGTACTTTTCCCCAATTTAGAAAAACTATCGGATCAGGAGATGTTCCTGCACGTGTGGTATAGAAGAGTGGTTTGAAAGGCTGCAGGCTATATCAGGGACTTCCGATCTCTGCAGCCCCCACAAGCCACATGGAGAATTTATATGTAACTAGAGGCCTGATGCATGAAATTCGTGCAAGGGGCTTGGCCCTTGCCTCGGCCTTCGCAGCCCCGGCTTCATCTGGAAGGTCGTTTGGCTGTCTAGTCTAATTAGCATATTATGCTTTTATTATTATAGATTCATTTTCTAGTGTTTATGCTACTGAACAAATGAGGAGTTAGTTTCTTATTGACTAGTCCCTTAGTTTCCTCAGACTCACCAGAGTGGCAGTTGACACCCTGTTAAATTTTTTTCTGATTACACAGTAACACACTCATTAAAATCTGAACATCTTAGACAAGTATAATCTCAGGAAATGTTCTAAAAATGGTACTTTTAGTTTACTTTATTTAAATAGCCTCCTCATGAATGTGGGTCAAGTTTTACGCAGAGTAATTGGCGAATAAGGCTCTAACCAAGTTCATTGGAGCAGTCACGTTAATTAAAAATCCATCTTTGGCTTGTGGTGTTGCATTCACTTCAAGGGACGGGGTTGACACCCATGGCAGACTCAGAGAGAGCAACGTGGTCCATTCAGAATTTTTTCCTGTTTTTAAGGACTTGGCTGTATTGCTAAGGCTGGATGAAAAGGAACTCGTGAAGCTCCAGGCATTGCTAGAGAAGTATAAACAAGAGAACAGCAGGGCTGCTGTCCGCTTTTCTGATGATCAGGATGGTGTGTTGCCTGTGAAAACATTCCTGGAATATCTAGAGTATGAGAAGGATGTGATCAACATAAAGAAGATGGGTGAAGAGGAGCATGTGGCTCTAGGTGGGTGGACTCACCTGAGTGGAGAGGCACGTGACCTGAGGTGGGTAGACTCTCCTGAGTGAACAGGCACGTGACCTGAGGTGCGTGGACTCACAGACCCCTGTTGGAATCCCGCCTGCTCTCAAAGGAAGCCTGGACGAGCTTAGAGCGTCTCAGAGATTCGGTTCATTTTGAAGTTAACCGAAGAATTTGTCAGTTACCTAAAGATGCTCTGGGTATGCAGGCACTGTGTCCTAGCAGTTGTGTTGTATTCATAAGTACACTTAAGAGACGGTGTCAGGATGGGCTTCCGCTTTAAGAAGTCAAGCAGATTGAACCAACAGTTTCCCTCCTCTCCAGTTATGTTGCTCTTTGGGGGTTTAGGTGGCCGTTGAGGAAGCTCGTCCGAACGGTGAGGGTCACTGGTTAATGGGTCCTGTTTCCACCCACAGGCAGCTTCTTCTTTTGGAAGTGTCTGCACGGAGAGAGCTCCACAGAGGACATGTGCCACACGCTGGAGTCGGCGGGACTCAGCCCGCAGCTGCTGCTGGTGAGCTTCCTTGTTGCTGACGCTGTTCTCTCTTGTTCACTCATCGGAAGTGTCCATCTTTTTCTTTTATTTCTTTTTTTTCTTTTTTTTCTACCATTGTCTAAAGCAGCGGTCGCCAACCAGTGGTCCGTGAGGTCTGAAAGGTTGGCAACGTCTAAAGCGTATCATAGAACATACATGAAAACCTTCTAAAAATGGTCAAAAAAATTTATAAGCCCCTATATAGTTAGTTAATAGTATTTTCTTTTTGTCATTCCCTGTAGATTATAACAGCATAGTCCATGATTACCCTAAAAGAAATTTATCATGTGACATGCATGCATGCATTCTCAGTGGACCGCGACCATCAGTAGCAATGTTCCTATCGGAATGCACTTCCTCCCAGCAATGCAGGGTGATCGGGCATTCCCAAACAGAGTCTGTGTTAGACCTTGGTCTCTGTGCTGGAGGAAATATTGACAGAAGATTCATCCCGTGGGTAAAGCACAGCACTGACGTCTGCTCATTCCAAAAAGGGCGAGGAAGTTACCCCACCGTCACAGGCTGTTCTCTTACCACCCACATGCACACGGATGCATGCCCTCGCTCACAGTTCACAGCTGCGAAATGGGAAGAGAGGGGGAACTTCTCTAAAAAAAACAAACACAAAAAACAGAGCCCAAGAATCAAAGTAAGAAATTGAATGTAGAATAAGATTGGCTTTTAAAAAGAACCCTGCTTGGTCACTGTGGTCACGTCCAGCAGGGGACATGGCAGCCGACCTGGCCCTTGCTCAGCCCTCTGGCTGAGGGAACCTACGTGCAGGTCTGTGTGCCACGCGGTGAGCGTGCGTCCTGCTCACGTCTGGCTCGTTCCCAGAGCAGCCACTGCCAGTGCCCATGCCCAGGCAGAGCAGAGGAGATGCCACAGCCTACCTCTTACGTGTGTGACGTAGCCATGGCTTTGTTACACATCGTAAGGTGCTGAGGGAACTTAACTCGTACGTGTATGAGAGGCTACGGTACAGTTGGGGTTTTGTTACACATCATTTTGCTTAAAGCCGCAGACCCTGGTGATGACATTAACTGAGGACTTAGTGTGACAGAGGCTCCAGCTGGAAGGCAGCGCCTAGACCAGGGCAGAGGTGGAGAGGAGGGATGTAGATCTCCACAGAGGACTAGGGATCCCTTAGGCAGACGGCACCTCGTTCTGTCCTTGTCACATGATGTCCCAGCCCCCACTCATTTCCCAGAAACACTGGATCCCGTGTACAAGTGGGAGACTTGAAGTGAAATGTTGTCTAGACTGAAGAGGATTTACATCTCTTTCAGTCTCTGCTCCTGAGCGTGTGGCTTTCTAAGGAGAAGGACATCCTGGAGAGGCCGCAGTCTGTCCGCTGTCTGCACACGACGCTGTCCCTCCTGAGCCGGATGAAAGGTAAAGTGCTGGGGCCTGGACTGCGTGTCCGCGGCCTCCGCTCTCGGAAGCCTGTTTAGTGCTTGAAGTGCTAGAGAAGCCGCAGGGGAGATCGTGTCTCCTGACAGGAGACGGCAGCTGCGAAGTCTTTCTCCCCAGAGCCTCTTATCCAGAGAACGCGCCTCATGCATTGCGAGGACGTGGCTTTCTGAAAGTCGCATTTTGTGCTGTCACCAAAAATAATGTAATCTGCACAGTGCGTTTGCTTAACTCGGAGGTAAATCTAATGGTCTCTGGTGGAGGTTATTACTTTCCTTACTTTTGTTCTGCTGAGAACAATAACCTATTATATTAAACATTCGATGCTCAATTTCAGCAATGATGAACTATTCCAAGCAGGGATTTAAAGTTGGTCCAGAAGCAAGGTGACCAACACAGCAAGAGTAACTGGAATAGACGTGTTCTGACTCAACTAGACTTAGACCAGTTTTCCAGTTCATTCAGAAATAGGCAGGTTCGTCCCTGGGAGTTTAGTTCTAACCGTGTTTAATCTGGAAGACGGCCCAGAACTGGGGAACTAAGCTTCCTTTCTGACGTTGGCTGCAGTGGCCCTCGACGACACGTGGGACTCCCAGTCGGTGTCCCCCTGGTGGCAGCAGATGCGCACGGCCTGCATTCAGTCTGAGAACAACGGGGCTGCCCTGCTATCCGCGCACGTGGGGCACTCGGTCGCTGCGCAGATTTCGGACAGCGCGACCGAGAAGAAGGTAAGTGACAGCGCAGCGTCTGTCCGTGCCGGTCCCGCCTGCGGAGGCACCGCACGTCCTCGTGTTGTGCAGCATCGGGTGTCTGAGCTGTGTGTCCCATTCTTACTTGTCTTTCTTAGGGTCAGGAGGGGGTGAGGGGTGCTCCCCTAGTCTGTTTATTCAGACGACACCCACATGTGAACATAGCACGTGTGGCCCAAGGGGGCAAGTGCTGAACTTGCTCTGGCTCTGCCAGTGGCTGGTGATCGGTGGCAAGTCCCTTAAAGATGAGTTCTGTGGCCTCAGTTTCCCATGTGAGAGAGGCCAGGGCTAGACCACATGTTTCCCCAGTTTGTTCCAGCTCCTGGAAATGCAGTGGTTGTGTTCAACCTCCCTTGTGTGAGCACAGGGTGTGTGGGGCACGCAGCACTGACGACTCAGAAGTTCCCTGCTGACCCTTTCCTGGGTGGTTTCTCCTCACCTCTTGGAGACGCTTTAAAAAAACGGGGAGCCCTAGCCGGCTTGGCTCAGTGGATAGAGCGCCAGCCTGTGGACCGGGTTCGATTCCGGCCAAGGGCACATGCCTGGGTTGCGGGCTCGATCCCCAGTAGGGGGTGTGCAGGAGGCAGCCAATCAATGATACTCTCTCATCATTGATGTTTCTATCTCTCTCTCCTCCCTTCCTCTCTGAAATCAACAAAGAAATATATTTTTTAAAAAACAGGGGGAGTAGGGGAGGTGGGGAGGGAGGGCTAACATCCCATAGCTTGTGGTAGCTCAGATTGTTTTCTGGCGGGAAGCTACATTAACCTGGATGAGACCCTTAACTAGGTCTGCAGAGAGTCACTTACATCCTCAGTCTCAGCAGTTCATAGTGTCAGTTAATATCAGCAGCTTGAGAGGTTTGCAATAATGAGGGAGAAGTTGGAGACACGTTTTCTGTGTTGGTGAGTGCATTCTGAAGAGAGGTCAGTGTCCTGGTACTGATAGGAGAGCCGGGCCCTTCTCCAGCGCGGCCCTGACAGCCCGAGGGAGGGGGCGCTGGCAGGTCTCTGTAAATGTCCACACTCCATCCTCCTCGCCCCCGAGTCTCCCGCCCACTCCTGACCCTCACGTTTCATCCAGCTGAGTAATAACATCTGTGCGATGTACCTGGGCTGTCCATCAGCCCGCAGGTTCAGAGCTCATTCAAGTTCGTGGTGCCCTAGCTGGTTGGACTGCGGACTGGAAGGTCCCAGGTTCGATTCCGGTGAAGGGCACATGCTCGAATTGCAGGCTTGATCCCCAGTAGGGGGCGTGCAGGAGGCAGCCAATCAATGATACTTTCTCATCATTGACGTTTCGTTTCTATCTCCTCTTCCTTCCTCTCTGAAATCAATAAAAATGTATTTTAAAAAAAAAGTTCATGGTGATGCGGAATCCCTGCCAGGTCATCACCGGGCATTGTCTGTCAGTTTTCCCAAACAGTTTTGGGTGCGGACTCGGAGGCCCTCACGGACTCCTGGGAGGCCCTGTCTCTGGACACCGAGTACTGGAAGCTGCTGCTGAAACAGCTGCAGGACTGCCTCATCCTGCAGACCCTGCTGCACAGCAGAGCGGACACGCGCCCCGCCAGGGCGCCCTCGCTGCCGGCCGAGCCGCTCCCCCGGCTCTCCGTCAGGAAGCTCCTGGAAGGAGGGAGAGGTAACGGAGTCTGTGGGGGCATGTGTGTCTGCAGCTCTGTTGTGGTGGTGTGAGCGTCTGTTATGGAAATGACTGAAAGAATAAGGAAAGAGCAATCCACTCAGATTTTAAAATGGGTAAATAGCCCACCACACACTTCTCAGAGTCTGATCCTGTCAATTCCCTGCTCAGGGACCCCCACCCCCAGTCCCAGCCTTGCAAAATAAGCAGCCGTTCTTAACGAATGGTTGGGGGCCTCCAGCGTCCCCCTTTTCCAACTCCGTGCCTGGTGCATCCCTCCCTTCCCCGAGCAGATCACCCAGCACAGCGGAGCCCAGAGGGCGGGAGGCAGAGCTCATCGGAGACTCCAGACCGAGCCAGACGGGAGAGAGATTTGCAAAGTGTAGCGCCCCTCCTCCCTGGACATCCTGTTGGGCTTTGGAAATTAGTTATTTTCATAAAATATTAGCTGCAGTGGGTTTATTTTTTCATTTTAAAATGAATTATAACATTTTTTTTTATAATTTCTGCATTTTAATTTCTAATGCCATAACTATTGAGGCATATAAGCCATAAGCTAAAGTCTTTGGGGCTGCCCATATGGTTAAGCGTTTAGGGACTAAGACTGAGACTAAGAAGTTCAGAAGCTGCCAGACAAAGTGAACTCGGCAGCTGGCTCTCCAGCACAGCTGACTGAATCCAGCCCCTTCCCACTTCCTGCTGGTCGCTAGGTTTCAGTGCCAGTGAAGCCCGGGGGTCCCCATCTCGGAGCCTGCGCTCTTCCCTCTCCCCGCCTCCCCCTTTCTCATTCTTCTTCTCCTGGACCCTGAGTTCTCGCTACATCTTAGCTCAAGTGCCACCTCCTCCCAGAAGCCTCTCATGAGACCAGAACTGCAGGTCTTCCCTTCTTGCTAATTTCCACTGAACCATGTGTGTCACATGGGTTCCTGCCTCCTGGAGTCAGTCGGTCCCGGGCTTCCATCTCAGGACCATAAGCATTTACATCTTGAATGACCTTGATCGTCCCCTTTTCTTCCCAGCAGCTCCGTCAGGCTTGTGATGCTGGGATGACTATTTCTGGGTTTATAAATATGCATGTATTTATAGGTTTTTATTTAGTTAACCCGTTTTCTCACTCCTTATAAGACTTGTGAAGTTTTTAATTATAAATTCACAGCACCCCACGCTGCCACCCGGGGCAAGTGTGGGAACACCATTTTAATATTCACCGAAGCAGTACCACCAGGGCCTTGATTCCGGAAGGAAAATTTGCAAGTGATTGGGAAGCCAAACATACGAAATTACATCTCGCCCAGCACACTGCTCTCCCATTACCCTGATAATTGTGATTTTACTGTGAGCATTTTTTTTTGTGGAAAGGTGTACATTTGAACCAAAATAGGAGGAAAGACAGAGCAGACATGTCAGTAAATTACAGAAGATGTGTAATATGTTTTGGGTAATAAACAGGACTCTTCATAGTGAAGGTTTTTCAGTTTGCGTTTATAAGTTTTTGGACTAAATTGATTGCAACATGGCATATAGCATCATGTTGTTGATTAACTGTAGCTTAATTTTGCCCCTAAATGTTCCATATAGGCAAGTTAGTTGACTCTTAAAAGTAATATATTGCCCTAAGAAGCCTAGACCAGTATCGTGCTAATCCGTGTTTTCACTTACATTTAAATGAAAGTGTTTTTCAAACATGTGTTCATCCCTTCGTCTCCGTCTGGTAAAGTATATTTTGAATTTGTGAATGTAGAAGGAATGCAGTATCCAGGCGTGTATGCATATGCACTTATATTTGTCTAATATTTAGGTGAGTCTAAAAGTGCCCTTAGATAGCAAATGCCCCGCTACCCTCACAGGTGGAGTGGTCGGTAGGAACTGCTGTGACTCCCTTGGGGTTGCATCACTTTCCGGCTGAAAACTGAACGTTGGCACTTAGACTCGTGGTTGGAAATGCAGGCCCTGCCGACGGCTCCCTTCCACAGACGCTATGCCGCAACTTTCCATCTTCTTGTCTCCAAACGGCAGGTGGCATCGCAGACAGTGTGGCCAAGTGGGTATTTAAACAGGACTTGAGCCCCGAACTATTAAAACTGGCTAACGAAGAAAGAGATGCAGAAAACCCAGACGAACCCAAGGAAGGTATCAGCCGAGGTTTATCTGAGGTGTCAGAGGTGGACGTGGACTTGGGAGCCATACCAGGTAACACACAATGTGGGGAGATGGGCGCCTGGAAGAGGCCCGCCCGTGTCCGTGGAGGCGGCAGTCACAGCCCCTGCCTCTGCCTTGCAGACCTACTGCGTGCGGCCCGCGAGCAGTTCCCGTGCAGCCTGGAGCTGGACGTGCTGCACGCACACTGCTGCTGGGAGTACGTGGTACAGTGGAACAAGGACCCGGAGGTGAGACGCCGCCCCTCTCCGGGGTTGTCTTCCTGCGCTCACCCTGTGCACACTCAGCTGTTTAATTACATAACTTACAGGGACACGGGATTTTCCCCTCGGATGTCTCTGTCCTGGGAGCTGGGCATTGTCCTCACGCTCACAGGAAACCGTGGAGTACAGGCATTGCCGTTATCCTCGCGCTAGAGCTTGGTCCAGAGAAGCTGCGTTCCTTGCTAAGCGCACACTGCTGAGTCGGGATTTAGCCTCGGGTCCTCTGATCTAAAGCCAGTGTGATTTGCCTATTCCCTGTTAGATGTGAAAAGTAAATATGTGTGTGTGTGTGTATTTTTTAATATTTTTATTGATTTCAGAGAGGAAGGGAGAGGGAGAAAGAGAGAGAAACATCAATGATAAGAGAGGATTGTTGATCAGCTGCCTCCCGCACGCCCCTTACTGAGGATCAAGCCCGCAACCTGGGCATGTGCCTGGACTGGGAATCGAACCACTGACCTCCTGGTTCGTGGGTCCAGGCTCAACCACTGAGCCACGCCAGCCGGGAAATAAGTATATTTATTATTTCCTTTTGAATTCCTGCATGAGATAGCACCTACCTAACTGAAAATTCTTCATACTGTGGTCAGCGTGATAAAAGTGAGTCAGGAGCCTGAGGCCCGCCCAGGGCCGACTGTGCAGAGGCGTCTGCATCCCCTCATCCCGTCTGCGTCGGCCTCAGCAGGAGAGGCAGGACGGCCTCATTGTGCACAGGGCGACTCGAGGCCAGGCTGGCCTCAGGGCCCCAGCTCTGCGGGCATCATTCGGCCACTCTCGGCGACCACCTCTCTCCGGGGCGTTCATGTCCGAAGTGTGGGGAGAAGGGCCCACGCCTGGAGGCACTGCCTCTCTCAGCCCGTTTCTCCTCGCTCCGCCTTTTTTAATGACGGTGCCAATCCTTCAGGACTGATGCCGGGATAGATAAGATGTAAAGACGTGGTGTTCGGCCCCCTTTCAGGCACAGTCGCTCACCAGGCCTCCCTTGTCAGTGCCCTGCTGCCTTCTCCCTCTCCCCGCAGAACTCTTTCCTTTACTGTCCTCATGTCGGGTTGCACTTCTGAGTGAAAATCTCCCTGATGAATGAAATCACGCTAATATAGTAATGATGATATTCTTCCTTTCTCAAAAAGAGTCTCCAATATGTAATCACTCACATATTCAAGGAAGACCTTTAAAATGTAAGTGCTTTCCACAAAGGCGTGGTCTGATCTGTTACACTTTGACCAGGAAGAGATCAGGACAGGGGACCTTCCCGTGCCTTCCAATCACCCTCTCAGTCTGAATGGTAATCACATGTCAGCTCGCTACTAAAGTGGGGTCCTTTTCCCACGTGGAAAAAGAATGCTAGGGCTAAAGCAGGGGCATCGTAATTGCCAAAATCTGAATCAGTTCCAGGTGCCCGGCTAAGAAAGTGATGTTTCAGAGACTCGCTGTTTTAAGCATTCACTTATAAACCACAGGCAGGCAGAGCTGAGTTCAAGGCCCTCCCATCCACCCCTCCCCCTCACCCCCCACCACCACCACTAGTTAACAGCTTTGGGGATGTTTCTGAAGCCTTTGTCCTATTTTCTCCGTAAAGCAAATGAGGGTCTACAGCCGTGGGCAAACTACGGCCCACGGGCCGGATCCGGCCCGTTTGAAATGAATAAAACTAAAAAAAAAAGACCGTACCCTTTTATGTAATGATGTTTACTTTGAATTTATATTAGTTCACACAAACACTCCATACATGCTTTTGTTCCGGCCCTCCGGTCCAGTTTAAGAACCCATTGTGGCCCTCGAGTCAAAAAGTTTGCCCACCCCTGGCAGCAGCTGCCTCAGGGTCGTAGCGGTTTATAGAGAAGATGCTCGCACGGTGCCTGACATTTTGACTAGTGTTATCCTGGTCCATTAGAGCTGCTACATCTGAAATAAGTGGCCGCTTTCCTGATTTGCGTGGGTTTTTTCCTGTTCAAGATTTATCTCCCTGCCCCATGCAACCCCATCCCAGGTCCATTTCGCACACACAGCTTTGTTAGGCTCGGAACACTTGAAATTACCAAGGTGATGTGTTTGTTTAATCTTTGTACAGGCCACAAACTTATTCAGCAAACATCTGGAAATTTCTGGGCAACATTTCACAAACTGTATTTGAGTTTTAAACTACCTTGATTAGAAAGAGTGGACTTTCAAGCATCCCCTCTAGTGTTTCCTGTTTCCCTTCGCTGCGTTCTGTTTTCTCCTTGGCATTGATCACTCACATCCTGTGTAATTTATTTGCATATTTTATCTGGCCCTTCACTAGAGCAGGGGTCCTCAAACTACGGCCCGCGGGCCACATGCAAATACAAATATTGTATTTGTTCCCGTTTTGTTTTTTTACTTCAAAATAAGATATGTGCAGTGTGCATAGGAATTTGTTCATAGTTTTTTTTAAAACTATAGTCTGGCCCTCCAACGGTCTGAGGGACAGTGAACTGGCCCCCTGTTTAAAAAGTTTGAGGACCCCTGCACTAGAGTGTGACCCCAGCAAGGTCAAGGATTGGGGTCTGTTTTGTTCACTACCGTGGTCCTGGTGCCTCATACAACCTGGTGCATAGTAGTTCCTCAACAAATATTTGTTGAATAATGAATGAATGATATTGTAAAGCAGGAAATCCACTCTTTTCATATCTGTGTGGAATGCAAGTATTTCTTGGAGAATGCTATGATGTACAGATCACAGTAAATCTTAAACCCAGATGTCAGCATCTATGACCTGGGAGTGTCTAGGAATCAATCATTATATAGGTGATGTGGACTTAAGAGAGCATGACATTATCTCAGGGAAAATTACATCTTACCTAATACTTCCATGTTCTTACTGCAGCATTCTTATGTAGCTTTATGGAGAAGCTTATGTGAGAAGTCTCCATTTGTATTTGAAACACTTATTAAATGATATTGTTTTTGCTCTTTTTTTCTCCCTTCATGTAAGGAAGCACGTTTTTTTGTGAGGTCAATAGAACACTTGAAGCACATCCTTAACGCACATGTTCAGAACGGTGAGTAAACAGGCGTAAAAACGTCACTGATTCAAGGACAAGAATCTTTACACTCACATCCTATTATGTTTCTATTTGGTGGTCTTACCACCTAAACCCGTGGTCGGCAAACTGCGGCTCTCGAGCCACATGCGGCTCTTTGGCTCCTTGAGTGTGGCTCTTCCTAAGCCTTAGGAGTACCCTAATTAAGTTAATAACAATGTACCTACCTATATAGTTTAAGTTTAAAAAATTTGGCTCTCAAAAGAAATTTCAATCGTTGTACTGTTGATATTTGGCTCTGTTGACTAATGAGTTTGCCAACCACTGACCTAAACATTAGTATGTATTGTTTTATACAAAGTACTGGCTTTCTTAACTGCTTAGAGAAATACTGTCCAGAAAAGGGAGAGGCTAGCAGTTGTAGAGAAATTGTAACAGGCTGCTGGTTCCACTTAGGTGAGTTCCCAGAAGAGCTGAGGAGCTGAGCCTTGGGCTAGTGGGTCACCTAGGTTTCGAGACGAGGTTGGGGTGGTAGGAGGAAGTGTCACTGTCGGTCCATGTGGTCAGTTCTAGAGAAGCTGCTGCTTTCTCCTCCGCGACCACCTCCCTGTCGGAGGCATGAAGTCAAACAGCAGAAATTCCACAAGGCCTCATGTGACATGAGGAGAGCTTGAAAATTAGCTCATTATTTGCCATTTGAGATCATATCTTCTTCCAGGAAAAGAAAATAAGATTTAAAGCGACTCATCAGGGAACATGGTCCCCAGAGTCGTGTGTCCTCCCTGATAAAACTGTTACTGCTGACGTCAGGCAGTGTTTCTTCAGGTTAGGGCTCAGCACCCCGTGTGCACCGAGGCTCCAGGTTTCCTCACAGCCTGGGCAGGGCCTCGCTGCTCCACGCAGGAGCGGCTGTGTGGGTATAACTGCACGTGATGTCATGCTACGCTGACAGTTTCTGACAACTGTTTCAGAAATTTTAATTTAAACGCCATAGTTTAGTACATATGCAAGCATAAAGCCTGGGTGTGCTTTTTAATTATATTTTCTGTATTGTGGTTCTTAATATTTTTTACCTATCACTTTATTTGATGATTATATATGAGAACAATCAGCTCATGGACATTTGGTTTGTTTCCAGTGTTTGGCTGTATGAATGAAGCTGTATTCATTCCTGCAGTGGAATCGCTGGGTCATATGGTAGACACGCTGTTACTTAGCTTTAGTTCATAACTGCCCGTTGTCCAAGTGCTTTTACCAATTTAATATCCCACCCGCATACGAGCACTCATTCCAGTTGTCTCCACACCCTTGCCAATACTTGGTATGATCATTTTTAAGTTAGCCTTTCTGTTGGTTATGTGATATCGCTGTCCTTTTAGTTCATCTTTCTCTTACAACTAAAGATGTGAGTCTTTTCTTACGGTTACTGGCCATTGGATTTCCTCTTTGGCAGCCCGTTCTGGTTTTGATTAACTTTATACGTATTGCCTGAGGCATAAGAGCTGAAATCTCAGTAAACAGCCCGTGTAGTTGTATAAGGTTCAGGAAGCCGAGTTCGTCCCGTGTGATGGAGAGGAAACCCGAGCCTCCACTCACTGCATTTCTCCGCTTGCTGCAGGCATCGCCCTGATGATGTGGAACACGTTCTTGGTGAAAAGGTTTTCTGCTGCCACCTACTTGCTGGATAAGGTAACCCTAAATTTCACGTCCTGGCTGCTTGTTTATTTGTCCCGAGTGAGTGGATATTAGAAAGATGATTCCATTGGCCTCGCTAGACTGTGTTTTATTTGACACCACATTTCACTCCTGCTCGGTGAGACGTGGTCCCATTGCTGGCATCCCATGACTCGAGCAGGAGCCCATGTCCTGGAAAGTCCTCCACGGTGAAGGCTCTGGACCCCGTAGGCCAGGACTGGCGGTCGGGGCAGGCAGGGATTGGTGCTCTGTTTTAGGTTAAAGCCTGCAGGTGCTCTCACTCCTTCAGCTTTGGGTGCGGAGCCCAGATATCTTCTTAGAATGGGATCGATTGTAGTTCTTCGGTTTTCCTGCATAAACCTCACCCATAATGCATTGCCCGTGAGTTCTAGGACCTGTTCTCAAAGGTGTGGTGCAGTCTGAGTGCAGTCTTTAGAATTTTACAATTGGGCCCCAATCTTTGTAGCTGCTTCCTGTGTCTATTCCCGTAGACCTAGGCGCCAGCTCCTCTCCACACATCTTTTTAAAGCAGTCAACATAATAGTCAGAGGCACAGCTGCCTTGTTTTCGTCATTCACCTTTCATCGGTTGAATTCAGTTACGTAACTGCAGTATGTGCAGCCAGCATTGGATTTGGGGATGAACTTAACGTGCAAGCATGTCCCTGGGCTGGGGGAGGGAAGCTGTCAGCACTAGCAGAGGGGGCCGGTCTGTGAGCTTCAGGAAGACTGGTGGTTAGGACTGGAGCTTGATCTGCAGCTGCTGGAGGCCGAGCTGCAGGCTGGTGTGGGTTTGGGATTTTCTAGTGAAATGTGTCAGCCGCTTACCCTCCGGCCTGGCTGTGGGGTGAGGGCTCAGTGAGGGGCAGCTTTTCATTTTTCTCAAAGACACTGGGGCAACTTGAAGCAGAGGAATGATGTGTTCGGATTTGCGTTTTGGGAAATGATTCTGGCGACAGGGTGAGACACAGTGGAGTTGGGTGGGCTGAGCCTGCTTGTTGGAAGGCCATTGCTGTCATCTCAGCAGGAGCTAATGAGGCGGAGTCCTTTGTACTGGAGTCCCGTCTTCCACCATCACTCCCTCCTGTGAGTTGTGCTGTCACGTAACGTTACCTGCCACTCACCACCCTGTGCAATGCAGTGAACAGCAGGCTAATTATCCACTGTGTCCCGGAAGTCAGCTGGCTTTCCGAGCTAGAAGTGGCCTTCTGTCTGCTTTAGATCGTCCCTCCTTTCCAACCAGTGAAAGTCATGGTGCCTTCATCAGCCAGCAGAATTCTTAGCTGCTCCTTGTTTGTAGCATGGAGTTTGGTTCTGAGTTTCAAGGAAACCTAGTTATTTAATTATGCAAAGAACGAACCAGATTTTTTAGAGTCTTCCTTATTTAGCAGTTCAAAAATCTATATTTTTGAAAAGGATTATTTGTGAGCCCAGAGTGGTATTTTTTTCATAATGTACTTTTACAAAATTCCACCACACAATTAATTGCATTGTGTTATGGTGGCCACACTTATTTATAGGTGTATCTGTATTTTTAGAATGTGGTTACTTTTTATTTCCCATACCAGAGTGATGCCTTATGTGTGTGTGTGTGAAGCCTTTTTGTTTAAGTTACTAAATAAATACAGCATTCCTGTCCTTGTCTTAGGTTGGAAAGTCACCCAAGGAGAGGCTATGCCGGAGGGTAAGTGAATCGCCCTGAGCTGGATGTGTAGTTGCTAACCCCACACTTGAACTAGAGCCCCCTAACGCAGGGGCGAGCTCCGCCTTTCACCAGCTGGTGGCATGTCGGGAGAAAAGGAAATTGGAAGGTGGGACTGTGAGGGGAACTGCTCTCGAGCTCTGGCGGGTCCTGATTTGCCTGTGCGGATTCTCGGAGAGCTGGGCCAGCCAGGCTCTCACGAGACGCCTGCAACTTTGCCCTGTGGACAGGAGGGTGACAAGTTGCTGCTGCTGCGTGTTTTTGCTGTCGTTCAAGTGGGAACTTGATCACAGAACATCGAACTTCAAATTGAAGTAGACCCGAGTAGCGGTTTGATCTACCTTTATGTAATAAGAACTTGTACAGGGAGAGTTAGATCAACACTCCTGCCCGCGGGCACTGGCTTTTACTCAAACTTTGGAACATTATTGCACATATGAGAAATATCGGGACAAACTCAGCTATTACAGACCCTTGGTCCCCCAAAATCGCCATGGCTGAAGATTCTGGTACGCACTCGAACGTCCCTGTGACTGTAGTTCGTCACACACACATTCTCTCTCTCTGAACATCTTAGGGATGTGCTGGTTGCTGGTTTAATAAGCAGCGTGTGACTGCAGGGGCCTCTTGGCCAGGCCCTTTAAGGGCGTCAGCAGGAACGATGGTTGCGCACAGCATCGTGGGGTGTTTAGTTCACAGGCTTGAGGGTTTGAGTTTTGTTCAGAGGGTTCCGTTCAGTCCCTAAAAGGCGCTCTGAGCGAGGCCAGGCTGTTTCCTCGGAACCATCAGGTGGGACCATAACGAAGTGGCTGTCGAATGGCTGTCCCCGTGACTCTGGGACAGTGAGCACCAGTGCCCCGTCCGGGTGGCGGATGACACGGTGTCTGAACCGTGCACCCGGGACACCAGCTGCTAAAAAGGAACCGTGGTGCCACTTTCTTAAAGCGACTGAAATGTGCTGGTGCCGTCCGTTCAGGGTGGGAAGTCGTGTTATTTCTCTGAGAGCAACTGGAGTTTTGCTGCAGGAACTAAGTCTGTTCCTTGTTGAAACCAGGACGTGGGGATGAGCGACACGGCGATGACCTCTTTCCTGGGCTCCTGCTTGGATCTCCTGCAGACTTTATTGGAGGTAAAAGGTGTATTTTCGCTTTAAACTGTCTGAGCTGTTAATTAGTTTGAAACTCACTGGACCTACGAAAGCACTACAGAAATACTTTCATTTATTCATTTCAAGGTTTTGACTTAAGCCTAAAAATAGTGATATTTCTTATTAGAATTGGATTTGGGGGGGTTTAAAATTAGAATTTGGGGGTGGGGAGAACTGGAGGTTTGCACTTTGCTCTGGTGGGCTCTTTAAATGAGATATGTGCCAGCTCTGCCCTCACCAGTTCTGAATAGGGTTCTCCATTCTCAAACACGCAGGCGGATGTTGGCAGGGATGAGATGCAGGCGCCTGACCTGGAGACGGAGGATGCGTGGCTCGCGGTCGAAGGGCCCATCTCCATCGTGGAACTGGCCCTGGAGCAGAAGCCCATCCACTACCCGCTGGTGGAGCACCACTCCGTCCTGTGCTCCATCCTGTACGCGGTCATGCGGTTCTCTCTGAGGGCCGTGAAGCCACTGTCGCTTTTCGACAGTAAGGCAAGTACCTCAGGACCAGAGCCGCCTGGGAGCTGGGGTAGCAGGTGTGGGCGGGACCATCACGGTGGGTCCTCTCCTCCCATCACACTCCCGGGGCAGAAGGGGTGGGCCTGGGACGAGAGCCCGTGGCTTCCGGTTCAGCGGCCACTCTGCTCTGTTACATTTCCTTCCGAGGAACATGAACCCTGGATTCTGCTTTGGCTCTTCAGACACACATCTGCTCTCGAGCAAGGTGTTTTTAAAAGGATTCAGAGTACATACTGAGTATTAGTTATCTATTATTGCATGACAGAGTATCCCAGAACCGAGTGGCTGGAGACCAGAGCTGATTACCATTTTTGTGAGCCGAGAATCTGGGTTCTCCTTTCTGGGCGTGTTTCTGGCTCAGAGTCTCTGAGTCTGCAGTAGGCAGGCGGCCGGGGCTGTGGTAGGGATCCAAGCTCACATGTAGGCAGGATTCAGTTCCTCTCCCACAGGCAGCTCGCTTGCCTCAGAGCAGGCGGGGACAGGAGCACCCAGGCCGAGGCCACAGCCCTTTTGTAACCTAACTTGGAAAGTGACCCGCTGTCATGGCTGCCCAGTTGCTTGCTAGCAGCGAGTCACCAGCCACGAGTGACTGCCAGGAGGAGGGGTCCCTGGGCACCGCCTACCAGATAAGTGTTCTTGTTGGAGGAGGAAAAACATCAACCACAAGGTAGTCTTAAATGCTTTTTAATCCATACTCATGTTTTCTTGGTCTCTTCTTTCTCTTTAGGGGAAAAATGCATTTTTCAAAGACCTAACTTCAATTCAGTTACTACCCAGTGGAGAAATGGATCCAAATTTCATTTCTATACGACAACAGGTAAATTAGTTACTGGGCTTTGTTTTTGTTTCTTGGGGAAAAGGTAGTAAAACAAAAACCCAGCTGGCCTGTAAAGGCTGACCACCTCCGCAGCCTTGTGGAGAACTCGTTCACCTTTACGTTGTGTCGCTTCTTGACAAGTACACAACTTTCATGGAAAAGCCACTCTCACGGGTATGTTTTACGGAAACATACTAACGGAGGCCACTGTGTCTGTCTCCCTTCAAGTTCTTGCTGAAGGTTGTCAGTGCCGCTGTCCAGGCTCAGCACGCGGGCACCAGGGAGAAGGAGGGCTCAGACCCAGCCCCAGCTGCTCCTCCTGGGCAAGACCTGGTGTGGCCAGTGCTGGCCGTGGACTTGGCCCATCACCTTCAAGTTAATGAAGACGTGGTGAGGAGGCATTACGTGGGGGAGCTCTACAACTACGGAGTGGACCACCTCGGGGAAGAGGTAAGCCCCTCGGGGTGCTCACTGGGCTCAAGTGAGAAAGGGGATGGTTGGAGTCAAGAACCAGTCAAGACTCCATAAAGCTTTTTGTTTATCCTTCTGTTAGAGCTTCTAGGCACAAAAACAGAACAGAATATGAAAATATTGCCCTAACCGGTTTGGCTCAGTGGATAGAGCGTCGGCCTGCGAACCGAAAGGTCCCAGGTTCGATTCCGGTCAAGGGCATGTGCCTTGGTTGCGGGCACATCCCCAGTAGGAGGTGTGCAGGAGGCAGCTGATCGATGTTTCTCTCTCATTGATGTTTCTAACTCTCTATCCCTCTCCCTTCCTCTCTGTAAAAAAACAATAAAATATATTTTAAAAAAATATTAAAATTCCTGCTTAATGCTGAGTAAAGTCCAGTGTGCAGGCCTGCTCTCTGCACAGGCCTAGCCGTCAGGAAAACAGGCAGAAGCTTGAAAATGACTCACAAGTCGCAGTCGTACCAAATTGGAAAACAGAAATTTGGGTTGTAAATGCCAAGTTTGATTTGGATGATATGTTGCTTGAACAACGTGGGGGTTGAGGAGCTGGCCCCACACGGTTGAAAATCTGTGTCTAACTTCTGACTCCCCAAAACTTAGCTGCCAATAGCCTAGTGTTGACTGGGAGCCTTCCCAACAACGAACAACTGATGAACTCATCCTGTGTGTTGTGTGTCTTACAAATTAAGCTCTTCCATACAGTAGCCAGAGGAGAGGATGTTATTTCCCATGTTGTTCAAGGGTCAGCTGTACACACGGCCACAGCTCAGAACCAGCTCTCACCCTGGTTGTCTGTGTTCCCCTCCGCAGGCCATCCTGCAGGTTCAAGACAAAGAGGTCCTTGCCTCTCAGCTGCTGGTGCTGACGGGGCAGAGGCTGGCGCACGCGCTCCTCCACACCCAGGCGAGGGAAGGCAGGGAGCTGCTGGCCCGACTGTCACCCACTCTCTGCACCTGGCTGAAAGCGATGGTGAGTACACTCGGAAGGAGACCACCGGAAGGTCACCGCCTGCCTCCTTACATACCAGTTCAGGAGAAAATCTTCATTATTAGTTTACTTCGCTCCAAAGAAAAGCATTTTTATTCAGGTGTGTATAACTGATAGATTATTTTTGTGTCCTATTTGTAGGACCCCCAGGATCTTCAAAACACGGAAGTGCCAATTGCAACGACTGCTAAACTAGTGAATAAAGTCATTGAGCTTTTACCAGAGAACCACGGGCAGTACAATCTAGCCTTACACCTCATCGAAGCTGTGGAAGCCATAGCCATTCCTTCTCTATGACCCGTCCACGTGTGTGACTAGCACGTGAAGCAGTGAAGAAAAGCATTTTTATTCAGGTGTGTGTAACTGATAAGATTATTTTTGTTTCCTATTTGTAGGATCCCCAGGATCTTCAAAACACAGAAGTGCCAATTGCAACGACAGCTAAACTAGTGAATAAAGTAATTGAGCTTTTACCAGAGAACCACGGGCAGTACAATCTAGCCTTACACCTCATCGAAGCTGTGGAAGCCATAGCCATTCCTTCTCTATGACCCGTCCACGTGTGTGACTAGCACGTGAAGCAGTGCATGGTTATTTTATATAGTCAGAGCTGGGATTTGATGGAGGGAGTCTGTCTTTTTTTTTTTCCTTTTGTAAAATGAATTTAAAAATATGTATATTACTTTTAAAAAGTACAGTCCTAGCTCAGTTCCACTCCTTTGGTTAATACCGAAGGTAAAATATAAACAAGTATCAATTATGGCAAAATATGAACAAATATCAGTGATACTATTAACTACTCATACAGATGTTTTCCTGTTTATATCTAATTCAAGCACTTAAGTAGCTTTATTGTTAAATTTTGCTATTTAAAATCGGTTATAGTTTACAGATTATGTTCTTATTATAGGATTCTATATTTCATATGCAAATGTTATTGTTCTAAGTAAATTCCAATGGTCATGTAAATACAGTCCCATCAGTAAAATTAGAGAAACGGTCCCACTCACTCTCCTTTCACAACTATTAGGAAGATGCTTTTGTTACGCGCTTAATCTCTCACGGGACTGACACCCGGAGTCCTGGAAGCTGACAGGTTCCTTTCCCAGAGGACAGCGACCTTGCAAAGGAGTAACACGGTCAAGGTCATCGTATCCATCAGAAGGGACATTAGCTAGAACCCCTGTTCTGGTACCAAAGGACCTGCCTGTACTTGCCAAAACTGAGAATCTGAGCTGTGAGCCACACACCAAAATTAATGATAACACAAGGTAAGGCTTGCCTTTTGCCAAGATTCAAAAGCGTATCCACATCAGGTCATTGTAAAAATGTATTATCTTGTAAAACTTATGTTTAAAAAAAGGGGCAAAGATGCTAAAAATTTAAGTCTAACTTTATTTTTCTTACAAATGTTTAGAAATGTCTGCTGCGGTAATGTTCTCTGTTCTGGGGAACAGTGAGAAAATGCTTCGTGACATTACAGCTTTAGCAAACCTACCTCAGAGCTGGTTGAGAGGATAAAATACAACTAATCTTGTACCCTACAGTGCCTCGAGCAGTCCAAGTGCTGAGTAATTTGAGTAAAACCCAATTAACCCAAACTCTAAAAAGTGCTTTGAGCCCTACAGACACCAAGCATTTACACTGGTGTGTCTGGAAAGTAGCCATACCGTGCAGTCAGTGGTACCTGTCATTGTTATTCGTGGTAGCTCATTGTGATAGATGATAGAGGTCAGTGCTTCTCTTCCCTGTAAGAAGCCACTCGAGCAACTGCACAGGGCTGAGGAGTATGTGCTTCAGGGGCATAAAGAAACCGCCTGAGGTGAGGGCATCCCAGTGTAAATGCTCTTGAACTACAGATCACATCCAAATAGGAACGCCCCTGTCTAAAACTTAGCAACTCCCGCTCCATTGAAAACCTTGGAAAAGAGCTGTGCAGGCTGTTGGGCCTGAGGAGGCGCCGGTGCAGGGCGGCCCCTGAAGCTAGTCCAGCCTTTGCTTGGGTCTCCGCTGCCCCATCCAGACGCACTCAGATGGTTTCTGGTGAGCGTAGGCAGCGTCAGTCACTTGTTACGATTAGTCTAAGACTGGTTCTTCCTGTGATCTTTCTACATATTCTGAAAGTAGTGATACATTTTGGAAGCTGGTTAAACGTCTTGGAATTATAGGCATTTTTAAAGATTACATATCACTTTGGGGGGGAAGACGAACCTAATCAGCATTTAAGCTAATAAAGCCGCTTAAGCTTATTCTGGAAGGACACACAATCACGTAGAACCATAACAAATCGAGTCTCTAGTTAGATGTGTAACCTAAGATTTGCACCCAGAATTTTAACGTTGAGTGCTGAGTTGTATGGTTAAGAAACAGTTACACAGGTTACTATTTCATCAAGGGCTTTTAAAATAAACCTGATAGAAGGAAGACAGAGCTCTGTGCAGGCAGGCCTGTCTCCTGCACTTCACAGACACTGGGTGTGTACAGACCGATGGCAAGACCATCAGCAGATCGGTCACGAACTGCTTATCGGCAGTGGCCTGGACTGACCCAGGTCGCCGAGGTCTGCCTGCACGGTCTGCAACAGGAAGCGCCACAGTCAAGGAGTGAGGTTTGACACCGAGTGGCTGGTTCTGAAACAAAGGGCTTATTGCACTTATCGCAGTTACTGATGGAAGCCAATAACCAGCAGTTTTCCAGATACACGCTCCCCCCGCCCCCACGGCATTGAACAGGCGTGGTGGCCCGTGTTCAGTCCCGCTGTGATGCCGAAAGAACAAGCATTCACGTGATCACAGCATCTACATCACAGGCGTGTTCAGATGTAGACTCCCAAGAGCCGGGATAAATGTAGAGAAAGCGGAACAAACATCAGGCTTCTAAACGCCGCCTTCCTTTGCAAAGAAAAAAACAGAAACAACAGGCTCTTCTCCATTTCACCTTCGTTATAAAAATTCATCTTAGGTCAAAGTAAACACCATTACGTTTAACTAGCTTTCTTTTTATAAAAAAAAAATACACAATTAATTGCAGTTTAAAACCACAAAAATCTCAGATGTAGTAATACTAAGCTTATAGGAATATGACAGACATCCAGTTAGAAGTGGCTGTGATTCATGTAATTAGGAGAAATGTTTCTCAAGTACTGACAGCAGCAGGGAAAGCCCCTCAGCGTGACGGGAGTGGATCTGTTGGACTTACAGGAGTTCGATTTGGCTGAGTAGTCAGCCTTCCTGGAAAGTGTAACCCGTGCCGAGTGGTGTGTGGAGCCCCCTGTGGCCTAGCGTCATGTGCTGTAAGTACTAGTATGTATATGCAGTTCTGTATATACCGCTTTTCCTGTCTGCTCGTTGTTGTGAATTTATGTATAATAGTGAAATAAACTTCCAGCTTTCATGTTGTTTCCTCAACATTCACAAACGTAAGTACGTGCCGTTAGGGTTTTCCGTCTGTGAGAACAGATTCACTGATGTTTCCATCCCAATCCAGCCCCACAAACCAGCTCCTCTAAGAGGTGGGCGTGCGCTGGCGAGGCGGAACGCAGTGCCCTTCAAACCACTCTGCGTGCATAGCACAACTTCTGCACCAACACCACTCACTTTCCAGAATGCCTTTATTTGTAGACATTGAGAACTGGAGTACTGAGCAGGAAGATTTGTAAAATATAAAACGTTTCCTGCTCAGCACACTTGAAGGTAAGCGTGGATACCCCCGTCTCCGTCTGCACATGGGATTCCTGCAGGTATATACAGACTCGGTGCCCGTGTTCTGAGCGAGTCCAGCGTGGATACCCCAGTCTCCGTCTGCACATGGGATTCCTGCAGGTATATACACAAGGTTTTTATCCGGTGATAGGAAAAGCTTAGCATTCTGACTCTGGCGCTCACCCTCCACTCGTTGCCTAAGCGTTTCTCCCCAGGGTTGTAAACAGTCCACCTGACCCGCAGCGGTCCTGCCGGGTCGTGCTGGGAGCAGCTGTCAGCGGCAGCGCGAGGCACTACTTCCCCCCGACGACGTCGGCGCACCGGGGACAGAGCGTGTCTGAGGACTCGGCGGTGTACTTCCAGCAGCGAGGGCATTTCTCTTTGGTCGTGGGCGTGACGATCACTTTATACTCAGACTCTTCCCGGATGTCACCGCCTGTGGAGGAAACATGCGTGCTTGATGGGCCACTCACCTCGCACCGCTGTTGCCGTTGGTTCTGCAGGGGCTCCTTTTTGGAGCTTTATCCTTCCTGCCGTGGGAAAGCCTGACATACGTATGTAGCCGAGACAGAATTGCACAGCTGAAGGGAACGGGAGGTTAACTGATTGCTCCCCAGCTCAGCTCCGGCTCCGTACCTAACTCAGGCAGGCAGCCCTCCGGCTCCCAATCTGGGATCGTTCTGGTAAGTATGTGCTGGAAAGGCAGTGAATTTAAGAATTTTAGAAAGAGCCACAGTAGAGAGAGAGCTGCAGTGTCCCCTCAGGACGAAAGGACACGACACCTTCCTCTACTATGAAGACCCTCAGACGTCAGACTGGTAACTAAGTTAGTGTCTAGTCGTCGCACCAAGACCGGATGTCAGCGTCGGGGGAAGCAAGCTGAGCAGAGGCCTCACTGCGTGGTCTGTGCTGTCTATAAGCCAGCGCGTCCTGCCGGGACCTGAGCCCTGGAGGAAGGACGGGCAGCACCCCTTTCCCGGCACGTCTGCACCTTCTCCTCTGCCGACGTCCGTCTCCACGTCCATCAGCGAGCAGGGGTGAGGCTGACGGACACCTCACTCAGGGGAATGGGTTCCATAGAACTCCTTCCCCTCCTGGACAGCTGAGTGCTGGTGTCATTTGGGGTCTACCCCGGACATCTTAGAGTCAACGCGGGAAGGGTGGGCAGGGCCGGCAACACTCAATTCCGGTATTAGAGGACAGGGGGACACAGAGGACAAACGGGAGTGAGGGTGCTGACGGCCACTGTGTCAGTACAGAAGGAACCCCCTTCCATCCCTGGCACTGCGTCCCCAAGCTCGTCGGGTGGGACACTGTCCAGAGCTGTTGAGGAACCTGCCAGTTCCCATGGGGGGTGCCTTCAGAGCACAGGCGCCACTGGACGCCAGTCCGTGCTCCAGGTCCCGCTCCTCCTCCCTCCTCCCTCCTCACCTTCCAGGTTGATCAGGAACGTCCCTCGAAGCTCGGTGGCATCCGAAGGCATGGCGGGCGGGTCCTGGGGGAGGAGCGTGGTCTGGGAAGCCATCATGAGCTCGTTCAGCTGGGAGGTGCTGGACGTCTCCTCCGCCTGCAGCATCTGGCAGTGAGCACGGGAGAGTCACTGAGCTCAGTGTCACAGAAGCTGAGGACCAACACTGCATGTTCGTGAGAAACCCTGTGTACCGCTGCCTCCCGACGCTACTCCACTAAAGCACGTCAGTCCTTCCTAGTGTGAAAGGTTGGAACGGAAACGTCCAAACGGGACGCAGGCTCCAGGAGTCCAGCTGCCCAGCTCTCGGCCCCTTGGGCACCACCCTGCATCGTGCTGCTGCCCGTAGGCGCGGGGTTAGGGCACCACCTGACACTAACTGGGGTGAATGATGCCCACGTCACGTTTTTCATTGTGATTTTGATCCTCAAAATGCCCGTGAGCTAATGGACACTCCTTTTAAAAAGCTCATGAGAAAACAGGAGATTCAAAGAGACTAATTTGGTTTTAACAAGTCATGTGGTTAGTAATTGACAGAACCAGGACTTCATCTGACAGCTACTTAGTGTAATTCCCAAGGAAAACATATTCATGTTTTTTCCAATATAAATGATCCAAACCAGCTGTATTTTCAGCTTATCACTCAGAGCTACTGGATCAAAGGACACGTGACACGTAGGGACAAACCCAGTCCGGCTGTGTGGCCTCGGCCGGGTCAGCATCAGCAGCCCCATCTCCTCACTCGTAAAATGAAGGAGCCAGAACCTCCCAGCCATAGAATGTGGGTCTATTCTCAATTCTCTATTCTGACTGACAAACTCATCTACTAGCGACTTCAAGCCTCAGTTCTTGATCAAGTACAACTTCAAAAATTCAAACTGAGCTTACCAACCAAATGAGATGGTCATTTTTTAGAAAACTGGACAGAACTTTGGAGATAAAAATAGGGTGAATGTTCTGAGATCACATGACAATCTTCTGGAACAAATTATCTTTTTCCCAGAATTCAAGAAAAAAATGGAAATCTTGTTTGCTTTTTAAGAGCCCAAATCTTGTTTTGGATTTGTTTTGAATCTGATCCACGTGGACAAAAATTCTCAGAAAACTACACCGTTAACACAAAGCTCCGATTTTTTGTGTATTCTTACGCCGCTGCCCTGCATTTGCATGTGTATTATACCTTCCCTGTCCCAATATACAGATTTTTAAAAAACGTGTATTCTTATGCCACTGCCCTGGATTTACATGTCATGTCATCTCAATAGACCTGAGGGCTTGCATTTCAAGTGAAAATACCTTCCCTGTCCCAATATACAGATTTTTAAAAAACAAATTTCCAGTGAAACTGTGATCCTAACACCATTTCAAAAGCTACAAATGACCGCTTACCTCGATTATCTCGAAAAGTAGCCCAGGCTCGATGACGATGGTCACCTGGTGCTCGGCTGCATTCTTGCCCGGGATGCTCCTGAGGAAGGCGTCCCTCATGGCGCACGCGCTCTCCATCGCTTCCTCCAGCCCCGGCTTCTTCCAGACAGAGCTGGTGGTGATCCACCCCGTGCGAAAAACGCTCTTGGGCTCTTAACAAACACACACACGCTAATTTGCATCTACTCTAGACTACCTACAAAGCTCTAACCACTAAATATTTACTACTCACGGGAAATAAGGACTGTTATTTAAGGTAACCATGGGAGGAAGTATTACGGAGCTATCCTAAATGTTTACCAGACATTTATTTATGTGAACATTTGGAGATCATGCTCAATTTAAACAAAGGATAAAACATATAATGAGACCTCAAAAAAAGATGCCTAGAAGCAAAGAGAACTATCCAATAGTAACAGTAGTTGTTTTGGGGGTAGTCAGATTTATAGTTTCTGATTTTTCTCTAAGTTTAATCCGATCAGAGGAAAAAAGCTTATAAAAAACACTATACTTCGTTGTGATAAAATTTAATGTTTCTGACCTTTATAAATATTAAAGGGAAAGTGATTTCTCAATGTCATTGAGCTACTAACATTTCAGAAAGCATGTCCAGGTCCCTCTGAAGTCCCCCCACCCCTCCACAACAGGTGCCGAGGGACTAGGTATGCCACCCCCATCACTCAGAGGGGTCAGGGCCCTTAGGTGAGGGCCTGCCATCAGCAGTCACACCCTCATCAGCACCTTTCTCATTTAGGGAGCAAGTCGCTGCCCTTACCTTTCAGGTAAGGCACGTGCTGGAACACCTCTTCAGCCAAGTGAGGAAGAATGGGCGCGAACGAGCGGACGATGACGTCCAGAATTTCCGCCAGCGCAGTCTGGCATGAGCGGCGCTTGGGGTCACTCGCCTTTTCACAATACAACCTGCACAGGACAGCGTACTCAGCAGCTGGCCACACTGGCTGCCAACACGACCTGTCTCGGGTCCAGCTCATGCTTACAGCGGCTAATTCATGATCTAATCCCCTTCGAATTCAAGAGTAAGACCCTCTGTCCTACACGTTTCCCCTAACACCCTCCCCTTCGCTCTCCTCCTCCCAGTGTGCCCATCGCCTCAAAACCTCAGCAGCTCTGCACCTCCAACTCCCTTCTCCAGGTGATAGGGCCTGGGCTACTGCGTTAAAGGACAACCCAACTAGTAAGTTACCTGGGGTCTTTGAATGTGGCCCCTACAAGGCTGCCTGCCCTCGCGCTTTACTAACTCCCAGAGACAAGCATCGTGTTCCTGACCTCACAGAGCAGCTACTGCTGAGCGCTGCATCACACACAGCACCGAGCACGCGACCGTGTTCTTTCTTTCATTGTCGTAACCAGACCGAGGTGGCGTCAGCCGCCCCCTTTTGGATAAACAGGTTAGAGGATAGGCTGCCCCGAATCACAAAGCTAGGAAGAGGCAGCCTTCACTCTAGAATCCACCTTGGTAACCGCCCAGCTTCCCACCTGCTCACCCCGGGATGCCCAGCCCTTGCCAAGCAGAACAGACGAGCAACCCTTGAGTACGTGACTGCTCAGCCGTACATACCTGTCTTTGATTATGCTGAAGTAAAAGTTGGAAAGTTCTCTGGTGTAAAAGGCTTGTAACAGCCGAATAACTTTTCCAAAATCGTACTGTTTATATGAATCGGTGATCTAGGGAACAAAGGCAGAAACATTGGCATGCTGGGATACGCAAAGGGAAGTGCAGGTCGTCATTAGCAAAAGGTGTTCCTTCTAGAAATATGTTTCAAAGGCGGACAAATACAAGACAGGCGATATGCAGAGGCTCTTGGCTGAGGGGTCTCCCAAGCATCACTCTGGTTCCAACTCCACTGGTTCAGAAAACACTGAGCTGTCTGTTCTGGAAATGACAACACTCAGCGAAGGGAAGGACCCGGTCTTAAATCCTGAAACCACTGACAACAGCAGAGAGTTGCCCCATTTAGGCCTGGAAGTGAAATTGGCCAAAAACCTGACCTCAGGGTGCCTGGAGGCAGCCACATTTCCAGCTTCTGATTAAACACAAACTGTTTACATACAAACGATACGATATCTTATGAAACACAGCAATCCTCATTTCAGTGATTTCTAGACAGTGAGGGGTGTGTCTACAGGTAAATAGATGCAAGTCTATTCCTTTCTGTCATAGAAACAGGAAGGAATAGACAGCTGATGTGGGGAGAAAAGGTGGTTTGAGGAGATGCGTGGGCCTATTGGAAAGAGATCATAAGACTTAAGACCTCAGGTCAAGTGGGGTTTATCAAGGGTAACTTTTCTCAGGGCCGGAGCTACAATTTCTAGCAATTTCCTTGCTGCGCCTCGGATTTCACCACGTAACAGTGCTGGTGTTCCCACTTCCCAAAGGCCGACCGGCGCCCACTCACCTTGCTGGCCAAGTCCTGCAGCAGGTGCAGCACGTACTGGTCTAGGACGTACATCTTGTTCACAGGGATGGAATCTGTCTCCGGGTTGAAACCAGCCACGTTTCCCAAGAGAAAGCGGAGTGTGTTCCTAAGCTATTGAAAACAATAAAAAAAATGTCTGAGGTTTTTATGCTCTTACTGAAAAGGTCTCTTATTTCTATTTCTCTGCAATTAGATTTTATCCAACTCATGTTCTTTTCTTTATGGGCTATTTTTTAAATAACAGTCCTAAGTAAGACTGCAAAAAACATGAAACTCATTTTAAGAGCCCAATTATAGAAACCATCACAAGGTACAGTCAGCATGTGCCTTTTAAATAAGGGGAAATAGTATCTTCCATGTCCAGATTAGAGTCTCCTTAATGAAGAAATAAACTGCGCTGTGATCAGCGCCTGTGTAAGCCTATCTTACGTAACATGTGGGCTGAGTGGGGCCTCGGGACCGTTTGCTGCAGGAATCGATTCTGTATGGGAGGTTCAGCATACTGCTGCATTGTCTCGGCAGATTCTATTTTTGTTTACAATGTTAACAGGCCTGTCAGCAAAAATGGGTGGATTTTCAACGGGCTATTTTTTAAATAACATTCCTAAGTAAGACTGCAAAAAACATAAAGCTCATTTTAAGAGCCCAATTATAGAAACCATCACTAAGGTACAGTGAGCATGTGCCTTTTAAATAAGGGGAAGTAGTATCTTCCATGTCCAGACTAGAGTCTCCTTAATGAAGAAATAAACTGCACTGTGATCAGCGCCTATATAAGCCTATCTTACGTAACATGTGGGCTGAGTGGGGCCTCGGGACCGTTTGCTGCAGGAATCGATTCTGTATGGGAGGTTCAGCATACTGCTGCATTGTCTCGGCAGATTCTATTTTTGTTTACAATGTTAACAGGCCTGTCAGCAAAAATGGGTGGATTTTCAAATAAAATGCAGCCTCCCCCAAAAATATTAGCACAATTTCACGTATCATGCTATATATTTAATAATAAAAAGACAGTGTATAAAATTATTACTGATTTGTTAAACAAATCATATAGGATATTTGTAAATGCTCATCAGATTTGCAGTGCCACACAAACCGTGCCTCTGTTTTTAAAATAATGGTCTGGTAAATGTTTCATGGGGCAACAGGAGGCAGGAGCTCTGACCTTGGAGATGTCCTCTCGGGCGGCATTCAGTGCAGAGGGACCCAGTGTCACCTCAGTGAAGACGTTGGACTCGGCGACCCACCAGCGAAGGACATCAGCACCATAAGGAGGCTCTTTGCTTTGATCCTTTTCATTGAGGGAAAAACACACACAAACATAAACATGGCTTCCATTCCAGTTCCAAGCAGGTGAACAAGCCTTCCTGGTATTCCTACGCCCAAAGGTTTGAGCACAGGTGAGCGTACAGACGCCTGCACTGGAATGAAAGGAGGGCTACACTCAGGAGTCAGGCTGCCTCTGAAACAGCACAGGAAAAGGGAGTGTCCCCTGTAGTCCTGTGTACCGCGCAGATGCTAACACACCGCTTCCCCGGTCACGGTGGCTGCCCAGACCCAGAGCCACGCCCGGATGTCTCCGGGACGGAGGGAAGGGCTGCTTTCCCTCTCAATGTTCCCTAGCAACTCTGTACACAGGGAAATGACTGCTGGCCATTAGGAGGGCAGTAAAAGGCCAAAGGAACAACAGTCCGTGATTTCTCTTATGCAAACAACTTCAAAATTAACCAAATTATCAGCAACCCCAGATTTCATGTTCATTAATGGCGTGCTTTAAAGAGCAGAATTTCCGAGAATAATGAAACATGCATTTAGAAGTGGCAATTTCATTTTTTCTTAGATCATTTCCATTTAAATGTAAAATTGCAGTTCAGAGCTCAGACAATTAAAAAAGGGGTAGCAGGGTTCAGGACCTACCTAAAGATTCAGACCAGAAATGGGTCTAAAAGGGCCGAAATCCAAACCCTTCCCTTTTTCTTTAAAATCATTATTTAAGAGTCTAGTTTTTGGACACAGTAAGGCATCTGCTATTCATATAAAAGATGGGTTTGTTTTTTTAACACTGAAGTGAGAGATTCAGACCAGAAATGGGTCTAAAAGGGCTGAAATCCAAGCCCTCCCCTTTTTCTTTAAAATCTTATTATTTAAGAGTCTAGTTTTAGGACACAGTAAGGCATCTGCTATTCATATAAAAGATGGGTTCGTTTTTTTTAACACTGAAGTGACTACATGAAGGTTCTGGAGCCTTAAAACAATATAAAAGGAATGTTGAAAAGCCACCTACTTGTCCTCCATTGATGACAACATCAGGATCGATGACATTCCCTAGAGACTTGGACATCTTCTCTCCCTTTTCTCCAAGGGTGAACCCATGGACCACCACCGTCCTGAGAAGGCAAATCGACTGTTGTAATAACCATAATAACAATCATCCCGATCATTTTGAAGGTGACCTATCGCTTTAAAAGAATATCTTCGTTTAACACAAAAATGGGGTTTTTCTTGACAGATTATGTAGGAGAGCTTTTCTTGAAAGTCCAATTTCAGCAGCTCATTTATCATGATTGTTAAATAGTAAGCTCTCTACTTATACACAGAAACGTTCTTGATGTTTACGTTCCCTAAATAAGCATTTCCTGAGCATCTATTATGTGCTGGTTTTGATCATTAAAACTAACCGGGAAAAAGTATGTTTTAAAAAGAGCAGATTACCACCTCCAATTATCTTGAAAAAGGCAATTTAAGAAAAAAATACCTGCTGTTCTATTGGCTTAGAAAAGCATGTTATACAAGAAGCAAACATTTAAATTTGCTGGAATGGGTTTTCATAGTAAAATAGCAAAAGTGTTATTAAGCTCTTTAAATATTTCTGATTAGAACCTCTATACACATATTTGTACAAACAAAAGCAATTACCTATAACTATGAATCCCTAATTTAATAAACCTCCTAATGGGATTGTTCAGTACAGTAGCCACTTCTGGAGATTACGAATGTAAGGACATCTGAGCCCAGGCTGCCTTCAATCGACCTAGGACGCCCTTGTCTCCGTCCCTCTGAGTGGAGTCCGACCACATTGGAGGCCTCGCTCTCCGCAGGTCTCCCTGTTCTCCGGTCAGTGCCGAGTCCAATATCGGTGACCAGACTTTTCTGCATTGTTGCCTCCTTCCTCTCTCTCTCTCTCTTTTTCCCTCTTTCTCTCTCTCTCTCTCTCTTTTCCTCCTTTCTCTCTCTACCTTCAAACTCTGCCTTATCTCATGAGACTGGAGACTGCGAGCTCATGAAAGGTGGTGTTTGGCACAAGCTTCCCACACTGGCAAGACCCAGCAGAAGCAAAGCGTGCGGTGTGTTCAGTTCGGGTGTAATACTCACCTAAAAGGGGCTCTTTTCCTCACGGCCACACTTGTTAACAAGGAAGACTGAAACCAACCGCCAAGCTGGTCTTTTCCTTCCAAGTATAAGTCTGCTCTTTGGTCCGTACCTCAAAACAAGCATTGACAAGTACAGAAATGTCATTATAATAGGAAAACAAAAACGGATCTGTATCCAAGCACTGAAAGGATAGCGTGATCACACTGTTTATTTCCTGTGTCCGCAGTAACCAATGGCTGTTACCCTCACTGCCAATTTATTAATCCAGATGAAGAAAATACACCTTGCGTATGAACTCCCAAACCATAGGTAATTGACGTTATAGGTTAATTCACTTGATGTGCACTGTAACTCGGTAAGGCAGGTATTACTATCATCCCCACTTTACAGATGAGGAGGGTGAGACCCTGAGAGGTTTTACTACTTGAACAAGGTCATGCAGATAAGCAGCAGCGACAGATAAGGGTCCTGAACCTAGACAATCTGGAGTACATGTGCTCAACCAAGACATTTAATCAGAAAAAAAAAAGAACTCTTGATAAAGGGCAAATTATTAACTTCTAATTTGACAGTGTCCCGGTAAAAAGATGGACAAACTATAAAAAAGCCACATGAGCCAAAGGCTGGGGTAGGAGGTGAGGGGGTGGGGTGGTTGGGATGAATGGCGAAACACAGGATTTTTAGGGCATTGAAAACACTCTGTATGACCCTATCATGATGGACACGTATCATTACACATTTGTTCAAACCCCAGAATCTACATCAGCAAAGGTAACCCTGCTGTCACCCATGGACTCTGGGTGATGATGTGTCCATGTAGTTCACCCATGGTAACACAGGTGCCATCGGGTGGGGGATGTTGATGGGGGATACTGAAGGGTTGGGGCGGGGGGACAAAGGGTATGGGACTCTGTGCTCGACACTCCATCTTGTGGTGAACCTGAACCTGCTCCAAAAAATTAGTCTACTTAAAATTTAAAAATAATTCATGGTGGTTTTTTTTTTTTTAAATCACTGCAATAATTAATGCCTTTGGCAAATGTTTAAAGAATGTTTTAGAAATACAGGTATGATTTATTACCTATATATGATTCACTTAAAAATACTAGTCCCTTTCAGGAAGTTTTCAAGTTTCATTTCTTAAGTTCTATTGACCTTGAACTCACAATGAAACCCGAATTTGGCCTGGTGTTAAAATTGATAAGCCAAATCTCTTTCACTGCTATAAAATCTGTCAGCAAAAGTAAAACCATATGCCATGTAATCACCAAATTTATCTCATTAAACATTAGCAGGTACTGATGAAGTCTGGTAGCTAAAATTTAGCTCAAAATCAGGCTGATTTTATTTTTCAATAATGTCCTCTCAAGGAAATACGCAGACGTAGGCAATAAGTCATTTCACATTGGACTTGATACCAACCACTTGAGAATGAGAAGTACAACAAGCCTTCTCAGCAAAAGGTGACTTGTGGTGTGTTTTTTTAAGGCAAGTCACCTTCACTTTATGGCCTTCTGAACTATGAATTCACCTAGTATCTTGACTCCCACTTCATGTGTAATGCCTATCTTTTCAAGTTTGTTGGGGTTTTTGGTCATAAAAGAATAAAAGGAAAGAAAATAGGTAAAATATAAACCAATTATCTAATTCTTATTGACTAATCTCATAAGATTATTTTGTTTACTTTTTTTGAGGAGGAGGAATATAAGATCTGAGTGAAAAAGCAGAAAACTACAGTCTAAAATTAGACTTATGTATTATCATAATGGTAGTTTATATTCTGGCAGCCTCCTATGCATGCAACATACATCTTTAAATAACAAATTAATTTTCTTCCTTTGAATTAATTACCCAAATGTGACAGGGAAGAAAAACGTGGTTTGCTAATCAGGTGAATTTTTACCATAAGTTTCATTTAATAAAGTATTTCTGCCACAAATATTTGGTTCAGAACATCACAAACTAGAAACAGAATGACTAAACGCCATCAGCACCACGGACAGCGGCACGGGGTGGGGGTCCTTAATGGCGTTCTCCTGCTCTGTAACCCAGGCGATGACCAGGCATAACTGGCACTCGATGATGTGCTTGGTGATGTAAAACCACGTCAGGAATTACAAAGCACCAACGCTAGCAGCAGCAATTCTCACCAAAGCCGAAGCAGTCAGTGAACTCTGAAATGTACTACATGAGCACTAGGTCACATGTTTTCTCTTAAATACAGTGGGAGAAACTTACGAAATACTAATTCTGAAAATTCTTACATAAAAAAATATAAAACTGTATTTATATAACTTACACTTGGCCATGTTACTCTGTATATTTTAGCTGTAATATAGAGTAAACATGAATTTACATGCATTTTGCTTTTCCAATTTCCTAAGCTTAAAGGCCAAGTGCAGGAATGGTTCCCCTACTGGGATCCATACTGCTGTCCTCCCCGTACTGAGGCCTCGAGCCAGAGCATGCCGCAGGGAAAACCTGAGGACAATCCCCTCCCATCCCTTTAACAACGGCCTCTGCACAGACAAGCCATTTCCCCACACTCCCTTGCTCCCAAAAGCAAACAGGGCCTCTTGGGCCAAAGCCGGCCCTTCGGAGCAGTGCAAGCACCTGCCTGAGCTGCCACTGCTCCCGGGGCACCTCATCCCGTCTCCTCCCTCCCAGGGACGACCAGCCGCACACTTCGCTTTATCTCGAACTTTCCACTTAGTATCCCCAAGGACATTCTCCCCCAGCAACTGAACACATCCTCTATGTGCACCTCCTCCTGCTCACCTAGTTCCTGCCCAATCGCTCCTTTCCTTTTAGCCAGTGAGTCACAGACTCACCCTAACTAGGAGTAAGTGTAAAAGTAGTCAGTTGTTCATACTGGGGGGAGGAGGGGCATGTAGTAGAGAAGGAGGAGAACTGAAAAGCAGGTACTGAGTCCCAGAGCCTGACTCTAGGTTATGTGACCAGCCCCTAACTGGCCTCTAATTCAGTCTCACTGCCTCTCCTGAAAAATGCTGGGCAGACCGTTTCCATGATGTCCACACTTTCTGCTATAGAACTGGGTGCCTCGGGGTGGCCAGGTGGGCCGGGGAGGCTAAAGGAGGGAGAAAACTCCCATTTTTCTCTATCCCATGTATTGAGGTTCCGTATAAAATTTCATTTGGAAAAACAAAAACGAAGTGTACAAATCCTCAGATTGAATGATCTCCAAGGGTCCTTCCGATCTCAGATTACATTAGAGCAGATCTTGCAAGTAAAGCAAGAGGGATCCTGGCTATAGATTTCTGCTAAGTACCGTCCGCATAGTCTCAAAACTGCCTGACGGGTGTGTAGACTCCGATTTAAATCACCTGGAAGCACACAAGCCCAGGAGGTTCCACTGTCAAACCAGATGTCCAGGATGTCCCGGCCGGGCTCGTACTCCAAGGCGTCGGGACCACCGACCTGAGGAGACAAGTAAGAGCACTTTAGTTTCACCGGAAATGCATACGAGAAATCCCCGAAAGTCCAAAGGACATGAAATGCTTGCAACTGTTACCCTCACATTTTCAGATTAAATTTAAAACACTTAAAAACATTTCACAATTACAACTCACTCATTTGCATGCCAAAATTAGTAAGGCCACCTGATTTACACATTTATTCATGTAAATATAAAACTGTTTGTAATGTTGCTTTTGTTTTTGTTTTCTCGAGATTATCTTCCAGTTCGGATATTTGGTGTGTGATGCCATTGGTTCCCCCTAATTCAGATCCTACGAAGTCCTGGTGTACCGATGGCAGGCCCTGTTCTCGCAATTACAGCTACTTAAGCAAGTCCATTAAAACTCTGGCCCTCAATGAGATGACAAAAACCCTCACCCCCTCAGCTATATGAAATACCAAGCTTCTCTAGCTAAACAAAAACGTCTCCTCTCCATGCACTGACTTCTATTTATAGTGAATAGCTCCTTCACTTTACATCAAGCGTGTCGAGCTCGTGCCCGCCGGCAGCGTGTTTGACATGCTTGCTTTACATGAGAATGTACCTACTTCTTTAACTCCCAAGACTCTCTTCTGTTGCTGGTAAGGCATGCAGTGCACACAGAGGCTGGTGGCTGACAAGGGCACTTTACCTGAGATAAGACTTCCTCAGGAAGGAGCTGCTCGGGGGGGAGAGTCCACCAGACATCGCTGCCATGCTGCTCCACCAGCTTAGCAAGGTGCTCAATGGTCTGGCTGGTTTACGGGGACAAGACAGAGTTGTTCCGTTAACTGCTGTGATTAATACAAACATTAATATTAAATATGTAACAAATATTTAATATTAATAGTAAATATAATAATAAACACCAACATTAATATAAATATTAAAAAGTAATATTTTTCCTATCGCAGGATATTTTCCTATCCTTTCCCCCAAACTTTAGTGCAGCGGTTCTCAACCTGTGGGTCACAACCCCTTTGGGGGTCGAACAACCCTTTCACAGGGGTCGCCTAAGACCATCGGAAAACATATATAATTAGATATTGTTTTTGTGATTAATCACTATGCTTTAATTATGTTCAATTTGTAACAATGAAATTGGGGGTCACCCAACATGAGGAACTGTATTAAAGGGTCGCGGCATTAGGAAGGTTGAGAACCACTGCTTTAGTGGTATTCTCTTCAATTACTTGCTCACTCAGCTGCTGCTATCTTAAATTCAATATAAATAATATCAATATATCTCAAAAATAACATTAAATCATATGGATCCCTTAAAAGAAATAAACTTCTCCTATTTCAGTTACTCATTTCCTTATTTCTATCCTTCTATTTCCTATTCAAGTACTTATATTCAAAACCTCTTAGTTATCCACACACACCCCCAATTTCAGCCCCAAAGCAACACATCCTAACAGCCCTATCTTTGAAATATTGCTCCAACTTGTTCTTGATCTAATACTGAATTCATGCAAGCTCACTGCCACGATTCTAGATGGATGCAATGGTCTGACTTCTCCCCAGTTCTCATCCCTTGAATGTCACCATACAGCTCTGAGAGAACCACACTCCTGAAACGGCCTCACCAACCCCCTCAGACACTTCCTGCCCGTCACAGCTCACAGGCCTGAGTCCAAGTCCATGTGCACGGGCAGCGCCACACCAGAACCCCCCCAACACCAGGACGTCCCCTTGGACAACAGATACCCAGGCTGCCATCCTGACCCTGCCACTTTCTATAGAGACCGCGCTCAAGCACTAACACACCTCTAAGTCCTGGGTGTCCTCTGTATGGCAAGTAATAAACTTCATTTGATCAAAACTATCTATTGAGCACCTCCAATGTCTTGGACAGTGTTCCGAGCACTGGAGACAAAGCAGTTGAGGCAGGTAGATCCCTGCCCTGATGACCTTCCATGTCAGTGATCCTACGTACTTCCTTAGGATGCCTGCAAACCGCCTGAGCTGAGCCACGGCCCACTCAGCACAGTGCCTAACACCCAGCAGAAAGCCAGTAAGTGCAGAGCAAGTGAAAACTGAAATTGACCATATCTTTGGGGAGATACAGTTATAAATTATTTAAAAATCAAACTCGGGGAAATTTATACGAAATTTTCTCAGAGGAACAGCATACTTTTAAGTTATTATCACAGCTTTATGGACTTCACAACTTCCTCTAGTGGCTTCCACCGAGTCGAAGTATAGATCATGGTCAAGAGCATGGACCCTGGACCCAGACAGCTTTGGGTAATTCCTGGTTCTATCACTGTCTAGCATGTGGCCCCGGGCAAAGGGGGAAATTTATACGAAATTTTCTCACAGGAACAGCATACTTTTAACTTATTATCACAGCTTTATGGACTTTACAACTTCCTCTAGTGGCTTTTCACCGAGTCGCAGTATATATCATGGTCAAGAGCATGGACCCTGGACCCAGACAGCTTTGGGTAATTCCTGGTTCTATCACTGTCTAGCATGTGGCCCCGGGCAAAGCACGTAACGTTTCTGTACCTTGGTTTGTGAAATGCAAATAATAAGAGTATCATTAAGCAAGCTATTACAGATCCTAATCAAGCTTATATATAAAATGCCTGGACCAATGTCTGGTACCTCTTAATAAGAAGTAGAGAAGTTGTAGCTATTACTCAAACTGATTCTCTGAAAGTCGGGTAAATTTAGACAGTTCATTTTGTTACCAAAACACACACCCACATTAACAGTTAAATTAATTAAAATAAAGACACTAAAGCCGACTTTTCTGTTATCCTCCTTTCTTCCACAGTCCATCAGCGCAAGTAACTAAGAATAAACTATCGGTCCACAAGAGCCAATGACAATGGACAGAGTAGTGGGTAGGAAAAAGCTTTAAGTTCTTAATCTGTATCTACGGTTTATGAATCATGACTATGTGGTACAAATCATTTCACCTCTCTGGGTCTGCTCATTCACCGACAGATGACTGTTTATTTAAAAATGTGGGAAGCAAAAATCAAATGGATAGTATAAATTAAATACCTTATAATAGCAAAATATCACTATGAAGCAAAATATGTTATGAAGGATTAAAAAGTATAATGCTACCAGCATCTATTTTAAAGAAATTATGAAAAGCAATAATGTTAAAATGGGCACAAGTCCATAAATCTAACACAGTCACACATTTTATTTTTTTAAATATATTTTTTATTTATTTCAGAG
>NW_005370328.1:336647-342061 GCF_000412655.1 Myotis brandtii
AAACATCAATGATGAGAGAGAATCATTGAGCGGCTGCCTCCTGCACGCCCCCCAATGGGGATCGAGCCTGCAACCCAGGCATGTGCCCTTGACTGGAATTGAACCCGGGACCCTTCAGTCCGCAGGCCGACACTCTATCCACTGAGCCAAACCAGCCAGGGCAAGTCACACATTTTAGATGGACTTTAACAGTAAAGATAAACTTTTCTGATAAGACCATAAAACACTCTGCAATAACTAATTATATGACAATATTTAGTTACTTATTACTAGTTCATGCAGTTTGCACAGAACATTTTATCAGTTAAGAAAATATGAATATACTATAATAAAAAATCTGAATAAACCTAAATAAGAGACTAGAAAAAGTACACTTATACTATACACAAGTACAGTAGATATGCTGTAAAAATCAGTTGCAATTTCAGGTAAACAGTAAAATAAAATAGAAAATCAGTCTTAAATGTTGGAAATACACAGATTAAAAAAATAGTACAAAAATAAAAAATTAAAAAATAGTACAAAAGTAAAAGCAAATGGTTCAAATTTCATATTCACTTAGAAAATAGGATTGAAATGTTGGGATCAATATTATTAGTCAAAATAAACATTTATGTGTCCACCATACACTACACTTGTCAAAGCCCCTTTTAAGCACTAATTGATTCACAGAAAACACATTTAGCTCTGCTCTGTGCCTCCTGGTTCCTTAATACTCGTGAGCCTAAGCCAGTAACAGTGAAAGCCAGGCCTTGAAAGCGTGTCTCTAAGTCATGGTTCAAATGTTTTTACTTTGCTATTCAGCGCATCTAAAAGACCACCACTTACAGTAAACACACACTCCCCATCTCTCAGGTTTGCTAAGCAGAGGCACAAGGACTAGCCATGAGCCAGGGGAAGGCGGGGCACCAGGGAGTCTCAGGAGACTAGTGCTGACAGAAGGAGCACCAAGTCCAATGACCAGAGTCCACCTGCGACTCGGTAGATGCTGACAGGAGCACAGCATATCCCTCTCCTGAGCTCAGTCGCCATGGACACCGGGAAAAGCAACTTACAACTACAGGTGATACTGACATGTCCATTGTAGAATGCCAAAGTCAACGCTTTTTTACATCCCTAAATAGCAGGTAACTCAGTGAAGATTTACTGTAAGTATTACTGAACTATGCTCAGTTGCTCTACCTCGTCGATAACTAAAATACCAAACAACAAAGAAAGATTCTGAGTTTGCAGCTGGCATGTTACTAAGAAATTGAAAAAACCCACCCCCTCTAGTCAAACTAAAAGTCATGATTTAATTGCTACATTTTCTCAATTCTATTTTGAGACCGTAGACAACTATTACTCACATTTTTTAAACAAAAAGAAAATAAAGACAATTCTGGAGTTAGAGGATAAAAACTGAACAAAACTTCTGATACATAAGAATGCAGGTTTCAAAGAGAAAAACATCCTCGCATTCTAAACAGATCACAAGTTAAATGCCCAGAACTGGTGTCACAAAGTGACAATTTTCTCTTGACTTGGACTCTGGCGGTCCGAATGATCCTAAGAAACTCTGGGAGAGAGTTTTAAGAACAAAACTTGCAATAAAAATAAACACACACATCCAACCTACAGACTTGAGGTTTGCTGGATCGCAAAATAAAAATAAATTTAATGTTCAAACAAAATCCAATAACTTTGGGGGAAAAATACAAGCAAAGGCTGCACAACTGCTGGAAAGATACTCACAGATCTGCAGCAAACCCCTAGAAACAGCCACGTGCTGGATGGGCTCCATTCATTCATTTTCACACACAGGGAACTGGCACCCATTAAGAGCTGAGCTACCACTTTTAATGACTGCACATTCATTCTTCTGAAATTGACTTAAGTTATCTCTTTCCTATACCATTATGTTCTTTTATAAACAACTGTATGGGACCTCCTTACATATACATCATTGCACAAGACATTGGTCCCCTTATGTCCCTTGGATAAATATTTAGAAGTGTAAATTTCTTATAACGAAACTGAGATCATGCTTACACCTATGGATGAGGACAATGGTAGGGGGTAAGGGCATGGGGTGGGGTGGGAACCTGTAAAATTTTTTTAAACTATTTGATAGGCATTTTTTTTTAGTGATATCAAATATTCTTCAGAAAAAAATACAAGGAAGAAGTCAAAATTTATCTTTGGAAAGTTAAGAATTCCCCCATCCTATATAATAAAGTGGGAATATGCAAATTGACCATCACACCCTTGCACAAGATGGCCACCACAAGATGGCCAGCAGGGGAGGGCAGTTGGGGGGAACCAAGCCGGCAGGGGAGGGCAGTTGGGGGGAACCAGGCCAGCAGGGGAGGGCAGTTGGGGGCGATCGGGCCAGCAGGGGAGCAGTTAGGCATCAATCAGGCTGGCAGGGGAGTGGTTAGGGGGTGATCAGGCTGGCAGGCAGAAGCGGTTAGGGGCAAACAGGCAGGAAGGCAGGTGAGCGGCTGGGAGCCAGCAGTCCCGGATTGTGAGAGGGATGGCCCAATCCACAGGGATCGGGCTTAAACTGGCAGTTGGACATCCCCCGAGGGGTCCCAGATTGGAGAGGGTGCAGGCTGGGCTGAGGGACACGCCCCCCCCCCCAGTGCACGAATTTCATGCACCAGGCCTCTAGTTTTGTTAATAATAGCCTATATTTAACAGTTAACTTATAACCTGAAGGTCAGTGTAAATTACTGTCGACGAGAGTGGGTGGAACTGCTTATCAGTACCTAACCTATATGCTTCCATTTTAACGCTGTATTTCATAAAGCGATAAGTCCATCATAAAACTTTGTACTTTACGCAAGAGCCTTATCTAAACACATGCACTACGTGCCCCACAGGTTTCAATCAGCGAAAATGCCCTGGCAGTAAAAGCAACTATAGCACCAACCAATCCCCCTGGACTTTGACATCGACGAGGCTGGAAGCTTATTTAGCGTGTTATTGGAAATTAAGCAGCATTAGGGTTACTAGGTAATGAAGAAACGGTTGCTGTCCAGTGTGTCCTGCGTTTTGTCTGCATAGAAGCAAGAAATACTAAGGACTACAAGAACTTCTCTTCTTCTGCAAGTTACCAGATGAAGGTGGTAAGAAACTAAATATTTCCTATTTATGTACTAAATTTAATTCTGGAACACACTGAAATCAGAGAAGGGAGCTATTTTTTACCTTAATGCTATGCTTATGTTTGAAAGGTGAAAGAAACCTATTTGGAGAAATTTTCTTTGTTTAATACACATTATAATTTTTCACCAAACGGCCATGAACATGAGTAAAAATTTGAGGTAGCCAAAGCTTACACCCAACTTAAACTAGAAATTCCTAGACTGTTTCTAGGAAATTTCTCATAATTTCCAGAAATCAGGAGCTACTAAGTTCCTTAAATGCGTAGGTTAACTATTGTATTAATACTGTTAAATTAATTATAATCATCTGAAATGGTGAAAGGAATTTAACAACTTCTTTTCCTTCCTAGGTAGCAAGTGTTTCTATAGTTTACCTTTTTTTTATGCTAAAAAGTACTTATTTTATTTTTGTTAACTAGAAATAGATTTCCACCTGAATTATAATGGCATTAAATTACAGATTCAGAAAATGACTGATGATGTTCTAGACAGAAATGGAATTATTTGAGAAACTACAAATATGAATATAAATGTAGATGAGAAAATTAATTCAAATCAAAATTAAACATCAGAGTTTAAGTATACTTACGAGATTATTATAGACTTTCATCAAGAAAATCTGAAGGCATCTTTTGATACACATAATGGAGTTATCAAGTGTAACAGCAACTCCATGTGGACTGTGTACCAATTTCCAGTGGAGATGCTGTTACTTTTGATGGTTACCAACTCGCTGCAATATAAAGGCACATCCAAGAAAGACACAAGACAGCAGATCGTGTGATTCTCATCTCGGCTAAGCTCCCTGGCTCACAACCTGACACCTACCAGTCGGGAGTGGGCAGCCTCTTCCTCCGGTCCCTCCAGCCCTCCGTGCGTGGGGCCGAGTTGTGAACTAACAAATGGTGTACAGGAAAATGACCTATGAATTGACAGACAGTGTGGCTAAGTGTGTCTGTCATTTCTGTAGGCCAATATTCTGTATATCTCTACGACTTCGGAATCAGAAACCAACTGGGACCATGCAAGCAACACACACAAAAAAAGAATCTGTAACAACCATGTAAATGTACTGACTATAAATAAAACATAAATGATACCTGATGAATATCTGCTTGTGTTTTTCTGACGAAGCTCGTATTTATTTCACCCAGCTTACTGATCAATCAGCCTATGTACCATTTAACTGTCTTGATTAAATAATAATCCAATAAATCCGTTTGCTCTGCTTACTAATATACACACAGGGTCTACCTCAATCAATTCAAGAAAATCCCCTAAAACACTTGTTCTGCCCTGGCCGGGTCGCTCAGTTGGTTTGAAGCATCATCCTGTGCACCCAAAGGTTGTGGTTTCGATCACCGGTCGGGGTGGCATACGGAAGGCAACTGATCAATGTCTGTCTATGTCTGTCTGTCTGTTTCTCTCTCACTTGTGTGCACTTATCTCAACTTTAATTCTTAATAGAGGTAATAAGGTATTAGTAGTTTATATCTGATCAAGCTCTCAATTAAAAACAACACATAAGCAACAATATTTAGGTTCAAAGAGTCTCAGCTCCAAATTTTAATAAAATTATAATTGTAATAAAAAGCCTTATAATGACTTCCTGGTCTCCAGAATCTAGTTTCTTTTCCTAAAACATACTCTCACTCTTCATGTCTACTTAAAAGCTTAAATTCCTTAACTTAGTACTCAAGACTCACTATAATTTCCCCCAACCAATGTGTCCTAGAGTTCATCTTTCTGAAGTTCCCTCGCAAACACTCAGCGCATTATGGCTCCTACACACACGTTCTATTTCCCCGCCCCCCCTCCCCCCCAGCTCCTCGGCTCCTGCAGATCCCAGTACTTCCCCAGATGTCCTTCAGTGGTCGGCAAACTCATTAGTCAACAGAGCCAAATATCAACAGTACAACGATTGAAATTTCTTTTGAGAGCCAAATTTTTTAAACTTAAACTATATAGGTAGGTACACTGTTATTGACTTAATTAGGGTACTCCTAAGGCTTAGGAAGAGCCACACTCAAGGGGCCAAAGACCCGCATGTGGCTCCCCAGCCATAGTTTGCCGACCACGGCCCTAAGAGAACAGCTAACGGGGCTGGAGCAATAGCTGAAGAAACCCCGAAGGCTCCTGACAGGGTCTAGACAGGAAACCCTGTCTGACTGCCTCCCAGTGGCGCCTCCTGAAGAGCCAGCTTCTCCCCAGAAGCACCAGCTTCTCCCCAGGAGCACCAGCTGGTCCCAGGAGCATCGAGGGACG
>NW_005370328.1:342145-344828 GCF_000412655.1 Myotis brandtii
AGGTGAAGGAGCGACAAGCGTATTTCAGATTGAAAAGGAACTTTCACACCCAATGTGTGGGCTATAAGTGATTAAAACAAAACAAACCAAAAACCACTTTAATCAAGCATTTTAAAACTCTAAATACATATTTTCATAAAAGCTCTACCTAGAGATCTGCTGCTAATGTTGACGATGAAACGAAGAACCTTTCACAACAATGATGACAAACCCAACGTAGGCCATTCACCCCTGTCTGCAGGCTCCTGACTCCCCTCCACCTGTCGGCCTGCATGCCTTCAAAGCCTCGCTCATCCTCACGAATGAAATGTGAAACGACTCCAAAATGTGCTCACACTCCTGACTCGTCTTACAGAATAGCCTCCACCTGTCGGCCTCCACGCCTTCCAAACCTCGCTCATCCTCACGAATGAAATGTGAAACGACTCACAAAATGTGCTCACACTCCTGACTCGTCTTACAGAATAATTTAGCAAAAAGTCCATAAACCAAATTAAAACAAATGTACTCAAAACAAGTAAAAACCTCTTCCTAACGGGAGTGACTACTGTTCCCCTTCCCGCATGTGTGGACAACACAAGACTGGCAGCCTCCCTAACTTCCTAGAAGGTAAACCAGCTAGACCATCATCTCATCTGAGCAGGGACCACGGGAGTCTTGTTCACGAACTCAAAGGGTCAAATGTCTGGCCTGGGAAAAATCTCCTTTGCACTCTATAAGCTTTTCTGCTCCAAACTGTTTACTATGTCCATGTGTTATCTTTCCAAATGAAAAAGAAACTGAAGAAAAAAATAAGATACAATTGGGCATGTAATCACTACAACAAATGTAATTTTATACATTGAACTGTATTATAGTTTCTTAAATTTTAAGGCATCTACACAATCACATGACCCTATTCCCGCTGAAAGGGAGGGTAGACTCAGTCAGAGAGTGACTCTAATTCATAAAGAAAAGTTACCCCCTGGGACTCCCCCACGAAACACTGTCCATCTTTGGATTCCCGACAGCTGGTTCTAGCCCACGGCCTGGCACACAGGAACAATGAATTCTCATAGAAAAATAACCTCGGAGCCTGTTCCTATGTATAAACACTGAAAAGACATAGCTGTTCAAATTTCAATCATATTAAAAGGATCTTTCTGAAATTTATATTTTATCCCCCCAAAAGATAATTATTTTAGAATATTTTATGTAACATCTATTAGGAGTTCTCAATAATTCACTATTTTTCCATATCTGAGGAAAATACAACTCACTTTAAAATGTTGAAAATATTCAGAAAGTCCTACCTGTTGATCAAGACTTCGTCTTTTGTCTTATGATGGAACACGGGAATCGGAACTCCCCACACTCTTTGCCTGGATATACACCAATATGGCCGCCGGTCCATCATGTCAACCATGGCATTCTGGGCTGATCCAGGAATGAATTTCACCTTTTTTAACAATTCCTGCAATTGATTCACAAAGCAAGTCCAGTGAGAGAAAGCAGAACAAGTTTCCTAGAACCGTCACTATTTATCCTAATATAGTTCTTTTCTTTAGATATTTATCCTCATCTACATGTCCCCTGCCAACTCTCCTTCCCCCCAAAACTACCTTAAACACTACACATTTCACAGCAAACGAGGCAGTTGAACCAGGGCCACAAAGGACGTACTAAAGAGCATCAAGAGCAGACGGCAGCTTCTGAGTAGGTAATGAAAGATTTTATCCCATTTCTAAGCACCAGACCAAAACTAGCAATAGCAGGTAGTAATAACAGGTTTGGTAGAAGTATTATACTTCTTTAAACTAGAGTTAAAATCAATTCAAACTTGAATTCAATCATTTTTAAATGCTTAAGAAAAACTACTGTCATAGGTGGACAAACGAGGATTGCAAACTAACCTAATTTGCATATAGTATGGTTTAAAACAGAAAAACACGTTCTCAAAATAAGTGACTTCCCCTTTACTTACTATCTCTTATCTCTCAAGAACACTCCCTCCTTGCCCCCACGCAAGAGCTGCAAATTACTAACATCTAATTACTAATATCTGATTTCATTTCATTTGTTAATTACTAAAAAACACAAATTATACAGCAAAAATATTTGGTAATAAACTCAAAAAAGGCCAAAATACATTAACTTCATTTTTTAAAATCTCCCTACCCATGAATGAAAGCATTTTTATATTTTCAGTTTCATGTTTCCTTTCCTCACTTACCTGAAACCCCTTCTCTCCCAAAGCCATTTGTAGCACCACCTACTGGCAGAATGACAAAACCTGCCATTCAATTTAACACCTGGTTTAAAAATCCAAGAAATGTGAATGCTGAGAGATATTCGATTTTGTTATGGAATAACTATTACTTATTTAAGGTGGTGATGATGCCACTGGAATTATGTTTTAAAGAGTCTTTATCTTTCAGATTCACATGCTGAAATGTTTATGGAAGAAAGAATGCCTGAAATTTGTTTCAAAACAATCCATTCAATTTAACACCTGGTTTAAAAATCCAAGAAATGTGAATGCTGAGAGATATTCGATTTTGTTATGGAATAACTATTACTTATTTAAGGTGGTGATGATGCCACTGGAATTATGTTTTAAAGAGTCTTTATCTTTCAGATTCACATGCTGAAATGTTTATGGAAGAAAGAATGCCTGAAATTTGTTTCAAAACAATCCAGGGGG
>NW_005370328.1:345140-356488 GCF_000412655.1 Myotis brandtii
GGGTGTGATTGCCTGTCGAGGGCATGTACCTCTGTTGCAGGGTCCATCCCCAGTCCCATTCAGGGCGCATGCGGGAGGCAACCAATCAATGTGTCTCTCTCACATCAATGGTTCTCTCTCTCTCTCTCTCTCTCTCTCTCTCTCTTTCTTTCCCACTCTCTCTCTTTTTCTCTGGCTATCTCTCCTCCCTCCCTCCCTCCCTTCCACTCTAAAAATCACTGGAGTAAATATCTTCGGGTGAGGATTAACAATAAAAAGTGAATGGTGGGAGGGGTTTAGGTAAAAACAAAATTGGTTGTAAGTTGATTGTTGTTGAACTTGGGTAATAGAAACATGGCAGTACATCACTCTATTCTATCTCTGCAAAGAGCAACTGAAAATTGTATATAAGACATTTTTTAAAAACAGCTTCAGCATATTGCATCAGACTAAGATGTTCTGCACCCAAAAGTCTGTGCAGAGCTGGAAGTTACAAATTTTAATATTTACAAGTAAGGGCTTCATGGGATGTCAAAAAAAAAACAACACAAAAAAACAAAACTAGTCCATGACACAACTGTCCACTCAATACAAATTCAGAAAATGCAAACTGCTACACATAGCTTTGGCGAGGGCCCCAAACTGCCATGCCAACATTTTATTAAATGAAAGAGCTCAAATACATATAAAACTTTAGAACATCTGTTCTAAAGTATGAACACAAAGCAACAACTTTTCAAATAGACTGAAATTTCAATCTGAGGAAAACCAAGGGTCTTGAAAGTATTGTATTGAATCCTCATGTGCCAGACTCCTGTCCCAGAATCGTTTATCCGCCTATTCCAGGAGGTAGGCGTTATGATCGCCTTTACATAGATGAGGAAACGGAGCTTTTGAGAGATTAAACAATTTGCCAAGCTCCATTCTGCCCCAATTCTATGCCACTTTCACTGCACTGGGCAGGATTTGGGCAAGTCACTTAACCCCTCTCAGCCCGATTTCCCTCACGTGTATAATGAGGAATGGAAATCCAAGGTTCTTCCTGATCTGAAATTCTACGATTTTATGAAACCAAATCCTAACAGCAGCACACCCTCCCTCCGCCTCACACTGAGAATCATAAAGCAGCCTCCCACACTGAGAACGAAAAAGCCCAGCCTGCAGTAGGACGCCTTCCTACCTTGGCCTTATGAGAACAAATCCTAACAGTAGCACACCCTCCCTCCACCTCACATGGAGACCCTAACAGCAGCCCTCCCTCACTGAGAACAAGAAAGCCCAGCCTGCAGTAGGACGCCTTCCTACCTTGGCTGTGGCCTTGAGTTCCGAGATGTTTATAAACCACTGCTTGCTGGCACGTATAACCACTGGTTTCTTAGTCCTCCAGTCGTAGGGATAACTGTGCACCAATTTTTCCTCTAGCAACAAATTCTTTGAAGCCTGAAGCATCTTTATAACTTAAAGAAAAAGTCAGTAACAATTTGCGTTAGACATCATTTACAAGTACTATGAAAACCCTAGTAACCCTCTATACTCCCAGGAGACCTACATCTGCACCAGCAGGTGCAGGAAAAAGTCAGTAACAATTGCGTTAGACATATTTACAAGTACTATGATAACCCTAGTAATCCTCTCAACTCCCAGGAGACCTACATCTGCACCAGCAGGTGCAGGAAGAGTAGCCACCTACCAAGTACCACAGGAATAACCTGGGACTCTCCTGGCAAAACACGCAGGGACTGTAAAACCTTAATCAGACTCCGGATTATCCCACTGCCTTCCGTTCAAAGGAAAGATGAACACGATACACTTAGAATTCTACACCTGAAATTCAGAGTCACAATCTTACATGTCTAGGTTCTTAAAATGGTGACCATGTTTTCCGGAAGAAACCAGGTACAGTGAGTTGAATTTTGTTCCCCAAAAAGAGATGCTTAAGCCCACACTCCTAGCCCCTGTGAATGTGAGCTTATTTGGAAATGGGGTCTTCGTAGATGTGATCGAGTGAAGATGAAGTCACAGGACTAGAGTGAGCCCTAACCCCATCACTGTCCTTACAAGAGGGAAGAACACGGTCACACAGAGCAGAGGAGGATGGTGGCACTGGAGGCAGAGACTGGAGTAACAGCTGCACACCAAGGACTGGTTTAACCCAGGGATGACCAGGAGCCACCGGAAACGGAAGAGGCAAGGAAGGATTCGTCCACAGATCTTTCAGAGGGAGCGCGGCCCTGCCCACACCTTGATTTGCTTAAACAGAGCATCTTCAAAGGAAGATATGAAAAACTCTACACTCTATTTTAAACCATGTGACAAAATAAGATGTCGTTTTAGCCTTTTGTTTTTGTTGAAAGTATAAAATGGGAGCGTAAGTTAAGGTTCCTGCTGGCTACTTTTCAGAAAATACAGATTTATGACACCAACATACACAATACTCACCCACATCCGTCCCCTCGTCAAGGACGGCCTTGTTTTGAAGTTCAGGCCCTGCAGCTGCTGTGAAAACGCCATCTTCATCCACTAAACAATCCTACAAAGTGTCATTTTGAAAAATTAAAGTATCAAGACATTTTACCTATGACAGTATCTGGCAAGACAATACAGATAAAACATCTCAGTCTAACAGACGAGGTGTGCGCCCCGCCGGCAGCGAGTTTGACATGCTTGGTCTAGTCTTTCACTACAGTGAAATTTCGAGGACTTATTCAGTGACTAGGAAATGTAAATTTATACATTTACATCACTAAAGGCAAAATGTCTTATTAAAGCAGAGACCAAATGTTTACTAAAAAGTAAAACATCACTTTTAATTTGATCTCTATTAATCATGGATCTATGGCAACGTACACACACAGTGATGACTTTGAAACTCACCTTTAAATGGAAAAACTTGCGAAGCAATTGATGTGTGTAAAATTAATTTAGAGAGGACTATATAGTTTTAAGCCTGAAGTAACCCTCTCAACTCTCAGATTGAAATTTCAGTCTGTTCTTTTCAACTAGTAAAACTAGTAAAATCCACTTGCCAATTTTCAGAGAAAGTAATTTGTCCATGTGACTTCATATTTGAAAGAAAAAGCTGTCCCCACTTAATATACATTCTTCAATTTTAATTTTGCGCTGATTTTGTGTTGTCTGGGAAATCTTTCTCAATTAGGGCGAATTAATGAAGCTCCAGCGTATTGCACAAATTTCACAATTATGATGATGAGTGAGTGTTTATTATAAAAAAAGATGTTACTCGATTTATCACTTTAATTCTACGAAAGCAGCGATTAAAAAGGAAGGAAGAGGACCAGTACCGTGGACAGGTTGTGTTGGGAAGCTACACTGTAATCTTCCATACCATGAGCGGGGGCTGTGTGAACCAATCCCGTGCCTTTGGTCATGGTCACATGATTTGCAGGTAGGAGCGGAGAGACTTTATCGGGAATTAAAGGATGAGTGCAAGTACCATTTTCCAAATCGGCACCTGAAGGCAAAGAAAAGCACAATGAAAAGAATCATCTCAGATGGCAATTCTTCTACCTCTCGAAGAGCAGCAACAGAGTAGACAAGAGGAGCTGCCTGGCCCGAGACTGGCCCACGCCCGGCTTCCCACTTCCCTTGCTCTGGGAGCTCTAAGTGATTAATAAAAAACAATATATTCTTTCTGCAAAGAAAACCTACCCCATACAAATTATGCTGCTTTAGCTGTTCAACATTCTTACTACTCTAATCAGTCGTAAGCTAGTTGTCACCAGCTTATTTTGCCAGCCATGAGAATTACATCTACTGCTTGGAAATGTGGTGGCTCAAAATAGCAACCCAATAATTCTCTGCACAGTAATAATTTGAAACAATTACATAATCTAGAAGAGTGATCTTAACTATAACCACTTTCAAAAACCTTGAGAGAATGCCCTTCAGCTTCCATAACAACACCTAACTTGTGGAGTAGACATTTTGCACTAAAAATGCAGGCAGGGGATTGGGAAGGGGAGGAAAAGAGGGGCGTATAGAGTAAGAATATACTGGATCCTCCTTACCTATTGCACAAGTAAGGACCAAATGATATTAAGTGATAAACATTCTGTAGCTTCTTTCCTGCCTTTCACATAAAATCCTTTTTATTGCCCTGACAGGTTTGGCTCAGTGGATGGAGCGTCAGCCTGTGGACTGAAGGGTCCCAGGTTCGATTCCGGTCAAGGGCATGTACCTTGGTTGCGGGCACATCCCCAGTAGGGAGTGTGCAGGAGGCAGCTGATCAATGTTTCTCTCTCATCGATGTTTCTAACTCTCTATCCCTCTCCCTTCCTCTCTGTAAAAAATCAATAAAAATATATTTTTTAAATCCTTTTTATTTTTGCTAAGACTGTTTAAACTTCTAATTGGCTTGTATCTGAACCTAGGCATTTAGATAGAGGGCTTCACTATTAGTTAGGCAATCTTTCCATTTTGGGATATCTCATTCATTTAAAAAACATTTTTTTTGTAAGAAACTCAAAAATATATCATTCCTAAGGATCAAAGGTAATTTTGTTTATTGATTTTTATTGATTTCAGAGAGAGGAAGGGAGAAGGGGAGATAGAAACATCAATGGATGAGAGAGAATCATTGATCAGCTGCCTCCCGCACAGCCCCTACTGAGGATGGAGCCACAACCCGGGCAGGTGCCCTGACCTGGAATTGAACCGTGACCTCCTGGTTCACAAGTCAACACTCAATCACTGAGCCACACCAGCTGGGCCAAAGGTAATTTTAAAACTTCCCTGATTCCACAGTTATACCTCAAAACAAATCCCAAATTGAAGCCCACTAAAGATTGTTTTGAGTGAAGCACTGTTTTTGGACTAATTTTCAGAATTTATTCAATTTCCTTAGTAAAACCATGTACCAAAAATAAATATATTTACTTCCTTCTGTGTTCTTTTTGATTACATCAGATAAAAATGATTTTTAGCAATTTAATTTTGGATAAAAAGTTGAAAAGATCTTTGTATATTCTACCTCATAGAAAGGACACTTGTCCAATTTTACATTGGATATTTGGCAGAAATATTATTTTGTCTGTTGTGCCTTTGTCAATGTTCACATTTTTCTATACCCCTATCATGTTTAATGTATAGTCTCCTTCAGGGGAATCACTGTAATGTATATTCTAGAAAGGCAGAAGCCACGTCTGTTTTGATTCAGAATGAGCAGCGTTCAGGAAAGTACCTCAATCAACCCAATAGTTTGATGACTGTGATAGTCAGAATATCTATAAATCTTCACCTGAAAATGTTGAAATAACCTCAAATGTTGTTTTCAACGCAGAAGCAACCAACGTCACTTTGTCTGCAGCCAGTATGTACAGCTCTCCAGATGTGGAACATTTCACAACGGCATACCTCAAATAAAAGTTTAGGGTAACGTTACTAACAATGACGGAAGAAAAGCCACAGATAACATTTAAAATGTGTTACTGCCATTTTAGAAAAACGAACTTCAAGATCCCAAAAGTACTATTTTCAAAGGACTTCATCCCTTACATCTGTTTTGTTTTCCAAAAAAAAAGTGGAAATAAAACCTTAAAGTCTATATGAACACGGTTAAGTTATAACACATTAACTTTTAAGAGAATAATGAGGATGAAATAAGTCCAAAATAATACTACTGACAGAACTGATCCTACTTGTGGATTAAACAAACAAAGAAAAATGCAATGCTCTACCTACTTTGCATCTGGCATATAACAAACAGCCTGATTGGCTGGAATTGTCCAAGGCTGTGTGGTCCAGACTAAAATACTAACAGGAGAGGAACCATCTGTGGGAACAGAGTTTCAAATATGTTAGCAAATGTTCCAATCCCATAACTGTCAAAAACTCAAGCAATGAATAAATATGAATAAATCGCACCTATGAGAGATGCCAACTTGGGGGCAGGTTTCGAGAGAGGGAATTTTACATACACTGAGCGACTGACATGCTGGGGGTTATACTCCAGTTCCGCTTCAGCCAAGGCGGTCCTGAGGTGGAAACATATTAGACATAAGGATCTGGAGGCCTCACGAAATGTCTCCTTTAATGAGCAAAAACATACAAATACCTCGATGAGGGAGACCAAAACACAGGTTTGTAAGACCGGTAAATCAGGCCCTAGAAAAGACAAAGGCGGTCTATGAAAAGCTGGGATTCTGTAACAATCTAACACTCCCGGAGGAAAAAAGTAAAAAAGTACTTCGGTACCTTGTCATACATTTGGTAGAAAATTCTCAACTGTTTGGCCTCGTAACTGCCGTCAAACGTATAGTAGCAATTGTTCCAATCTGCCATAATTCCCCAACGAATAAATGCCGACCTCTGTTTCTCAATTGCTGCTTTAGCAAATGACCTAGCTGAACAAAATACAGACAAGAAAAAGCTTTGAAAAAACCCGTAAATTCACATTCTTAAAAATGGCTTAGCATGTATCTCTCTAAATGCAGTTACTATACACAGTTTAGATGATAAAGTTTACTTAATAGCAAAGTTATTTTGAAAGCTAAAGGTGTTCAAACTCTAAAATTAACTAGAATTTCAAAAGTTAAAATATTTTTTAGCATCTTCTGTATTTTCTAGACTTTGTACAAGACCTTACATTTAGAAAAAAAGATACCCTGAAGAATTCCTCAAATTTCTGAATTTAAGAAGAGATCAGAGAATATATTTCATTATACAAAAGAAATTAATCAGTACATCGAGTCGATGATAAGAAATTTCACCAGGAAGTAAATAATCTTCACAATCATATCCAAATATACAATAGCTTAACATATACAAATACAAGATTCCTTGCCGACCCAATCTACTGAAGAATCAAATAAGAGATTAATTTAAAATATATTTGTATTTTAGAATTTACTTTTGTTTTATCACCTGAAATAGGTCAAAAGCCCTAGCGAGGAAAGTAAATAAAAACACTGTTCAAAATAATAATCTCAAAATATGAAGACTAGGCCTGGCCAGTTTGGCTCAGTGGATAGAGCGTCGACACTCTGACTAAAGGGACCCAGGTTCGATTCTGGTCAAGGGCATGTACCTCGGTTGCAGGCTCGATCCCCGGCCCTGGTAGGGGGCGGACAGGAGGCAACCAATCAATGTCTCTCTCTCACATCGATGTTTCTCTCTCTGTGTCTCCCCCTCCCTTCCACTCTCTCTAAAAATCAAGGGAGCCCTAACCGGTTTGGCTCAGTGGATAGAGCATCAGCCTGCGGACTGAAAGGTCCCAGGTTCGATTCCGGCCAAGGGCATGTACCTTGGTTGCGGGCTCATCCCCAGTAGGAGGTGTGCAAGAGGCAGCTGATTGATGTTTCTCTCTCATTAATGTTTCCAACTCTCTATTCCTCTCTCTTCCTCTCTGTAAAAAATCAATAAAATATATTAAAAAAATAAAAAATAAAAAACAAGGGAAAAATATCCTCGGGTGAGGATTTAACAAAATAATAAACTATATATATACATACACACACACACACACACACACACACACACACACGAAGACTAAAGAACTAAACTATGTACTTGGAAATGCTTACAAATCTTTCCTTCAATCCCTGAACATAAGTTCCCACAAAGGTCAATTTTTAAAAATCTGAATTTTCTGTGACAAAGTGGTTTCCAACAGATCTCATTCTAACTACAAACAAAAACAAAATAAACAGGTCTCTCTGATCAGGCCCAGGCTTTTCCAAAGAACCAGTGTTTACGAATAGCATTTCAAAACAGAAAGAGAGGTTACTTACCTTTCTCTCTAATTTCCATCGCTGACAGATCCTGAGCTTTCCCGCCAAGTTCTGATAAGACTTTTACTTCAATGGGTAACCCATGACAATCCCAGCCCGGCACAAAGTGGATTTTGGAACCCCTCATCATATGGTATCGATTGGCTATATCTTTCAAAATCTGCAAAGAAAATGCTAATTGTCACTCATACATGAAGCATGTACCCAACAGTTTACCTTATTTTCTTAATATTTTAAAACACTGAGAAAGCCCAATTTTAAAAGGATTTATATAAAGTAACCTGTTAAATCTCCCAATTCAAGTTCTACATAATAACAAGAGTAACAGATATTTGAAGTTATGCTTTTCTTTTTGGCTGGCTGTTGTAAAAGGTGCAATAATTCAAAAATGAGCTATTAAGCAGCAGAGTTTGCTCTCTGTGGAATGTGCAATATGTATAACATATCTCAAGTGTTAAAAGTTTTCAATACAATTTTCTAATACAATATATACAATCCATATTATAATGCAATACTGCTCTAAGCAGTATGCACCTGTTTAGTGACCAGATTCCTGGTTTTGAAAGCAGAGACAGATGTCCAAGGCCACACCCTCTCCGTTTCCCATGGAAGTCTACGTGAAAATAAAGAATTAAAAAAAAAACACAAAAAACTGATGAACAAATTGTGGTATATTCTCTCAATAGAATGCTACTCAGCCATGAAAAAAAGAAGCAATTACTGATATCTAAAACAACATGAATGAATTTCAGAAACACTCCATGCGTGGTTGATAGAAACTAGACATAGAAACATACTAGTATATGCTTTTATTCCGCCTCTCTGAAATTTTAGAATAGGTAAAAAAAAATCTACAGCCATAGAAGCCAAAACCTTGATTGCCAAATACCACCCCATTAGGGATTAGGTTTCAACATATGAATTTGGAAGAAGAAACAAATGTGCAGTCTATAGCAGCTCTAACATACTTTATTTATCTTATTGATTATGTCTTCCCTGACTAAAACATAAGCTCCAAAGGACAAGGCCTATCTTTATTTTGTTCACTGATTATTTCCAGCCTAGAACAACGCCTGGCACATAGTAGGTGCTCAATAATGGCTTACTGACTAAAACGAAATTTACCAATGTAAAACACAAGCTCAAAGCAAATACCAGGGATGTTACTCTTCACGCAGGATCGAAATGGATGACTGCTGCTTTCTGTTAAGACATTCATTTTATGTGTCAATGCAAACGTACATCATTGTCATAGTATTTGAGTACTCTTTTTTTGTAAAGTGCATTTAAATACTTCCCCCCCCCCCCGAGTCTTATAGACCTAAGTATGATTACCTTATTCAAAGCATGTCCAACGTGAGGATCGCCATTTGCATAAGGAGGCCCATCATGAAGACAAAATTCTGTCTTTACTTTTCTTTCTCTCTGCCAGGAATAGAGTTCTGAAAATCCACATTTCTGTTTAAAAAGAGCGATAATGTCTGAACGTCATATAAACACATACTCCTGAGTCTTACCATGAGGAACAGCCAGCACTTATTTCTTATCTCATTCCAATGTCTTTAACTCTAAAACACAAACGGTGATGTTTCTGAAATGCACTGAGTACTTTTTTTATTGAATTTATTAGGGTGAGACTGGTTAGCAATATTATACAGGTTTCAGGTGTACAATTCTATAATACATCATCTGTATATTGTATTGTGCATTCACCACCCCAATTCAAGTCTCCTTCCATCACCGTTTATCCCCCCTTTATTCTCTTCTACCCGCCCCCTTTCTTCCGGTAATCATATTGTCTGTGTCTATAAGTATTGATTTTTAGAGAGAATGGAAGGAAGGGGGAGAGACAAAGAAACATAGATGTGAGAGAGACAGACACATCGATTGGCTGCCTTCCACACGCCCCCAACTTGAGGCTCAAATGGAGCCTGAAACTAAGGAATGTGCCCTTGACTGGAATCGAACCCACGACCCTTCAGTCCAAGGACCCATGCTCTATCCACTGAGCCAAACTAGCTAGGGTGAGTTTGGGTTTTTCTTTTGTTTTGTTTTTTTGCTGAAGCCCTTCAGGTTTTCCACCAGCCTCCTTAACCCCCTTCCCCTCTGACAGCTGAGGACTCTTTTAAAACCTTTCAATAGTCGCCCTCACAGACTTCTGATTAAATCCCAGCCCTTGCTACTCTCCAAGTCTGAGACAACACGCAGGGCAATCTACTACGTGACCTTGGCCAACTCAACTTTGCCCTAATGGGCCTGTTTCCTCCTTTGAAAAAAACGTTAACATCCACTTGGTGTGAAGATGAAATAAGAGAACATCTGAAACGGTCACAGTTCCTGGAATACAGATGGTCCCGGATAAAACGCATTCAAAAATTAGGTGCCACCCTAACCGGTTTGGCTCAGTGGATAGAGTGTCGGCCTGCGGACTCAAGGGTCCCAGGTTCAATTCTGGTCAAGGGCATGTACCTTGGTTGCGGGCACATCCCCAGTAAGGGGTGTGCACGAGGCAGCTGATCGATGTTTCTCTCTCATCGATGTTTCTAACTCTCTATCCCTCTCCCTTCCTCTCTGTAAAAAATCAATAAAATATATTTTTTTAAAAATTATGTGCCAGAACAAGTTGGTGAGTCTAGAACGCTAATAACTGTCATATGTAAGCTAACCAAAAGTTGCTTAACCAATATATCCCGAGTGTCATGGGCTTTAAAGACTCTAACAGTGGTTCTCAACCTTCCTAATGCCGCGACCCTTTAATACAGTTCCTCATGTCGTGGTGACCCCCAACCATAAAATTATTGTCGTTGCTACTTCATAACTGTAATGTTGCTGCTATGAATCGTCATGTAAATGTCTGATATGCAGGATGTATTTTCATTGTTCGCGACCCACAGGTTGAGAACCACTGCCTAGAATGAAACTAACATGTGCATCTCTGCCCTTAGAATATTCGATTGAATACAGGAGGCAGTCACATAGTTTGGGAAGCAACTCAGAGAGAGTTAAGTATCGCCACTCTGTCCTGGAAACAAGTCGTAAGTCCAACCAGGGATCTATTAACACCACAAAGGTGAGCTTCCACTTGTCCTCATGACCAAAAATTTTTTAAAAAATTTTTTTATTGATTTCAGAGGAAGAGAGGGATAGAAACATCAATGATGAGAGAGAATCACCCATGAGTTGCCTCCTGCACGCCCCCTCCTGGAGATCCAGCCCAAAAGCCAGGCATGTGCCCTGACCGGGAATAGAACTGGGACCTCCGGGTTCATAGGTCGAGGGTCAACCACTGAACCACACCGGCCGGGCACTAACCAAATTTTTATTTCTATGTGAACAGATTCATTAACTTTTTTTTATTATTCATTTACTTTTTACAAGCCGCTGGGAAAGTATCCACACTGGCCTGTTTTGCCCAAGCGGAACATGGGACTTAGGTTTCACCCCTTTAATATTCTGCTCGGGAACCTGCGGCTGCTTAGGGACTCACCTCCAGGTTCTTCACTGAAGTTTCAGGCAGAAAACCCGTAAGAAGTGGGTGGTTTAGTGGGTGGTTTCCACTCATCTGATCACACGCGCGCGCACACACCCCAAAGGGGCCTGGAGCCCGCGGGCCTGTCCCAC
>NW_005370328.1:357142-363255 GCF_000412655.1 Myotis brandtii
GATTTCAATCACAGCGCCCTGCCCTTAAAAAATAATAATGAAATAAAAAATACATTGATGTTTCTATCTCCCTCTACTTCTCCCTTCCTCTCTGAAATCAATAAAATCTTTTTTAAATTTTTTTTAATGTTTAAAAATAAAGTAGTACCTTTATCATGTCAACAAAACTTGCTGCCACCAATCCAATGCCAACAGGCATCCCCAGTCCCGGATGCAGTAAAAGGAGAGATTTTATTCAGATGAACTGTTTGCCAACCTGAGAACACAGCCTCAGGAGGAAACTAAAGGTGAGCTTCCCTTGAGGCAAGGGATGGGGGGAGGCCCAATTTTATAGCGACAGTCCCCGCCCAGGTCCGGGATGGGTCCAATTTATGCAAATGAGGAATCCAAATTTGCAGGTCGAACTTCCCTTCAATTTATTTTTAAAAAACGCAATACCCGTGAAGCGCAATAAAGCAACGTGCAATAACATGACGTATAACTGCAGGGGTCTTGGCTTTCCAATCAATCGCAGAATTTCTGTTTATATGGAGGAGGCTAAGCAACTTGCATTTATAACTCATACGTTTGCTATTTACTCTGCCATCTTGCTTTTCATTATTGGTCTAAGCACAGTGCCCTGCTTTTTAATATTGAAAAAAAGAATGGTTGGCTATTCGCTTTGCTCAAGCAGCATAAAGAGTGCTCCTTAAACATTCGGTGAATGCCTGCGTGGGGTGGGAGGGTGAGAGACAGTTTTTGTTTTTGCTGTTTTTTACTTTTGGCAGTGCATCAAGCAAAAAAAAAAAAAAAATCATTAATATCCAGGAAGAGGCCATCTCCTGGGAGTGATCAGCAGGCAAATGTAAACTCAATTCTGCATAAAGTTGTTTTGTTGTTGAAAGAGGAGGTGAAGGTGTCGTGGTTAACCCCTTCGAGGGCGAGATCACTAACCCAGGGAACATATTGAGTGGACTGTGGCCCTAAGTGGTTTGGCTCAGTGGATAGAGCCTTGGCCTGCAGACTGAAAGGTCCCGGGTTCGATCCCGGTCAAGGGCATGTACCTTGGTTGCGGGCACATCCCCAGTGCGGGGGAGGCAGCTGATCTAAGTTCCTCTCTCATTGATGTTTCTGATTCTCTATCCCTCTTCCTTCCTCTCTGCGAAAAAACAATAAAGTATGTTTTTTTTTAAAAAAAAAAAAAGAGATTGGACTGTGCGCACAGAGTGGGCTGGGAGACTCGCTGAAAGCAGCAAGAATCCTTAAAAAGGTAGACACACCTTCCACTTGGGCCGCGGGCAACTTAGCGCCAACCGAGAGCTTAAGGAAAACACGGAGAAGTGGAGTTTCGCCGGGCCGGGAGTCGGACGGGGCCTCGGCGACGCAGCTGCTCTGCGCCTGCGCCGAGTTTGCCGCATGCGCAGTAGGGGGGGGGGTAGGGTTGCTCGACGTCCCCTGACGTCCTGTTGACTGGGAGACAGCTGTGCCGGACGCCGCGAGGGACCTGTTGCTTCATAACGCCTTTTGGGGTGTTATCCCTGGAGTGTCTTTCGACCAATTCTGTCCCAGGCCTGTCCGCGTAAGTACGTTCCTCCCCTGCGGGTCAGGGCAAGGGCAAGGTCCCCTAACTCCACCCCTCTGCACAGATACGCGGAGATTCGAGGGATTTCTGTGCAAAAAGATTGGCGTGACTGTGATTGCGCGTCCAGATGGTCCTGTGTCGGACCTAGGTTCGTGAGTGTCAACATTGCAGGTGTGGAGATGAGATTTTATTTTCATTCTCCGGAGTCTTTATGGGCTCTATTTTGTGAAAAATAACAAGGCAAACCTGGACTGTGGGCTTAGGGCGCCCCCATTGAGAGACTGTCTTACATCTACAACTAAATCTCATTAAAAGAGCAGGCATTCTTCCTACTGTGTGTCCTCCCTACACACCTGTAGACCTAATTGATTTACTTGTTTTCCTGATAATAGACAGAATTGCTAGTTCGAAACCTGTACGTTTGGCTTTTTTTTTTTTTTTTTTTACAGAGAGGAAGGGAGAGGGATAGAGAGTTAGAAACATCGATGAGAGAGAAACATTGATCAGCTGCCTCCTGCACACCCCGCACTGGGGATGTGCCCGCAACCAAGGTACATGCCCTTGGCCGGAATCGAACCTGGGACCCTTCAGTCCGCAGGCCGACGCTCTATCCACTGAGCCAAACCGGTTAGGGCCGTTTGGCTTTTTTAATGCGGTTTTTATAACCTTTCCAAGAGGTTTCACCACTTTGCATCCTTGCAACAGTGCTCAGGACGACGTGTCCTCACACTCCAGCCACATTGGGGCAAACTCTCTGATCTATAATCTCACAAATGAACAGCCATTTCTCACGGTTTTCGTTTGCGTTTCTATCATAAATAGTGAAGTTGAGCATTTCAGGTATATACCAGCCAATTGCTTTTCTTTTTTCTAGGAATTGCTTGTTCGTGTCCTTTGCTCCTTTTTCTATTGGATTATTCGTCTTTTACCTATGGGTGCATAAAAGCCCTTTTTCTTATTAAATATATTTCTTTATTGATTTCAGAGAGGAAGGAAGAGGGAGAGAGAGAAATATCAATGATGAGAGAGAATCATTGTTCAGCTGCCTCCTGCATGCCCCCTACTGGGGATCGAGCCTGAAACCCAGGCATGTGCCCTTGGCTGGAATCGAACCCGGGACCCTTCAGTCCGCAGGCTGACGCTCTATCCATTGAGCCAAACTGGCTAGGGCTAAAAGCCCTTTTTATGTAACAAAAATGAGCTCATGTATCTAGCATGTGATACAAATTTTTTTTTTCTTTTTTTTGTCAATTATCTTTTTGCATTGTTTATGGTGTTGTGACTATACAGTCAAAATTGTATATGCAGTCAAATTTATCAGTACATTCTTTTATGGATTTGGTTTTCGTCATGTTTATAAGCCCTTTAACAAACTTATAAAACACTTCACCCGTTTTACTGCCATACTTTTAGAGTTTCATGCTTTGCTTTTAAAATCATGCACTGATCTGGAATTTGTATCGATATAAAGAATGCAAAAAGGATCCAACTTTTTTAAAAAAAAAAATTACCAATTGCCCCGCCATTTATGCCTAATTAACTTTCCCCCGTGATTTGAAATATCAGCTTTATTGTGTTTGGTTCTAGCTCTGGAATTTATCTGATGCCCTTAATTTGTCTAATTCTGCCCAGGACTAAACTATTTTAATTATAATTTTATAGCCTATTTAATTACTATAATTTTATAGCCTATTTTGGTATGCTCTGTTGTGCTCACATTTTTATATTTCCAGATGACCTTGAACTTTAGCACCATTTGGTTGGGTTCCAAAGATAAATAATCTCAGTGTTTTGATCGCACACTCATTATTCCCTCATATACTCGCCACCTTTATACAGAATTCAAGATACTCCCAGGCTATGAAAAGAGAGAGAGAGGGAGAGAGAAAGAGAGGATTGTTGGATTCCTGAACTAGTCACGTTGGCGGCTGTAAAGATTCCCTAAAACAGCGGTTCTCAACCTGTGGGTTGCGACCCCTTTGGGGGTCGAACGACCCTTTCACAGGGGTCGCCTAAGACCATCGGAAAACACATATATAATTACATATTGTTTTTGTGATTAATCACTATGCTTTAATTATGTTCAATTTGTAACAATGAAATTGGGGGTCACCACAACATGAGGCACTGTATTCAAGGGTCCTGGCATTAGGAAGGTTGAGAACCACTGCCCTAAAAGATGGGATTAAGTTAGGTTGATTGTTTTCTGTGGTCATACAACCTTATTTTCATATATACTCTAAGCCTCAAGCCCAGAATGTGATTTAAAAGAAGCTGTACTATGATTCAGGGTCATATTGATTATCAACAGAATATCTTCGGGGTTAAAATAATGTTGCAAAAGCTACAGGAATTTTTTTAGCCAATGTAACTCCGTGCTTCCCTTGTGCCGGGGACTGTCTTACATGCTTTACATGTGCTTCTCGTGTAATAATTACAACTCCGTGCTTTCGGTACCGTTGTTAGCTCCATTTTACAGATTGAGGCACAGAGAGTTTAAGTGGCTTTCCTAAGGTCACACAGCGTGTATGTGCCAGGGCCATGATCTGGACACAGGCCAATTGTCTCCAATGCCTGCGCCTGTAACCACTATGCTGGTTTTCAGTAAACTCGCACAAGACAGATCAGGTTCCCTTACTGTACGGTGTTGTTCTAATTGTTCATGCAGTGGTTCTCAACCTTCTGGCCCTTTAAATACAGTTCCTCATGTTGTGACCCAACCATAAAATTATTTTCGTTGCTACTTCATAACTGTAATGTTGCTACTGTTATGAATCGTCATGTAAATATCTGATACGCAGGATGGTCTTAGGTGACCCCTGTGAAAGGGTCGTTCGACCGCCAAAGGGGTCGCGACCCACAGGTTGAGAACCGCTGGTTCACAGGTATCACTCACCTTTGAGCCAGGTAAGCGAACGGCAGTGTTTTAGGACCCAGCAGAGTACAGATGGTAGAGAAGGAAGCAGGGTAAGTTTAATCTGAACTGCTATAAGGAAGTTAGTTAACTTGCAGGTAGCTTTTTTGTCCTGTTCTGTATCCACCGGTACCGGCTACAGGTAATTCTCATTTGGGGTCTGGGGAGGGTCACAATTAAAAAGGCTCAGAGGAACCTCTGTTACAGATGTCGCATTATGATCATAGAATTAGCTGCATTTTCTTTATACAAAGAGCCAACATTGTATTCATTTGTTTAAAAAAAATATGTGAGAACAATATTAGGGCTAGGGGACAGTAACATTTCATTGCTGATTCAGCTTGGACCAAAGAAATTCTTCAGAGGAAATGGTAGACATGTTTTCCTATGTGCCGATTGAAAAGAGATTTACAGGATCTCTTTGTAAGTCAATGTGCGCTTTGCACCAAACCTGATTTTCCACATTCGCATAAAGCTGATGTTCGTTCCTACATGGTGGTTCGTAAATATACATTTTCTGAAGAACGTAGGAGAAAGACAAAGGCTACAAGTTTTTCTTTGGAAGAAATGACCGTGGACTTGGCAAAAAGAAAGGGAAGTGGTTTAGTCATGTATGAAGCCTGGCAAGGCTGTAATGACTGCTCAGCCGGCTCAAAGGTAAAGGATACCTGAGAACAGTAAGAACACCACCATACAGTGAGGGAAACCGGTCCGCCTTCCACAGGCCATCTTAATTAAGACGGGGACTGAGTGTGCAACACATTAAAATAGCCTCAGGGCCCCAGCCGGTTTGGCTCAGTGGATAGAGCGTTGGCCTGTGGACTAAAGGGTCCCAGGTTCGATTCCCGCCAAGGGCACATGCCCGGGTTGCAGTCTTGATCCCCCCCAGTGGGGGGCGTGCAGGTGGCAGCCAATCAATGATTCTCTCTCAACATTGATGTTGCTATCTCTCTATCTCTCTCCCTTCCTCTCTGAAATCAATAAAAAATATATATTTAAAAAAATAATAAAATAGCCTCATGGTTAAGACATCTGCATAGTACAGATTAGTTGCCTGAATATTACCTTTTCCAGTACAGAATAAATCAGATATCTGGCTGGTCATGGATATGAGGGAGTAGAGGTAAGGCAAGTGTTTTGTTCAATTATTTCTCCTGTTTTCTACTTGAGGTGTTGCTGAGATAGTAATTATCATAACCCGTTTTTCCACGTGTAACACCTCGTATGCCAAGAAAATGAATATTGCCTGATTGTGATGTAATAAGGTAAACAGACTTGAAATACATTTAAACCCACTTTATTTTCATCTTAATTCCAGACAGCTATTGGTCACAATATGGTATTCATTACCTTTTAGTTTGCATTTCAATTTCAGTTCTTCTGAAGGGTTTCAAACACTTCCCTTGTTTGCTGTCTTATCGATGTTCATAATTCCTGTGAATAGAACATGGATGATAGAAAAAATATGTAAAGAGGCTAAAAGGCATTAGGGCTGGTTTGGCTCAGTGGATAGAGCGTCGGTCTACACACTAGGGGGTCCCGGATTCGATTCCAGGGTGATGTTTCTTTTTTTTAATATATATATTTTTAAATATATCTTTAGCCCTGACCTGTTTGGCTCAGTGGATAGAGCGTCGG
>NW_005370328.1:363369-384619 GCF_000412655.1 Myotis brandtii
TAAAAGGCCCTGACCGGTTTGGCTCAGTGGATAGAGCGTCAGCCTGCGGACTGAAGGGCCCCAGGTTCGATTCCAGTCAAGGGCATGTACCTTGGTTTCGGGCACATCCCCAGTAGGGGGTGTATAGGAGGCAGCTGATCGATGTTTCTCTCCCATCGATGTTTCTAACTCTCTATTCCTTTCCCTTCCTCTCTGTAAAAAATCAATAAATATATTTTTTAAAAAAGAGGCTAAAAGGCACATCAAATCAAATATACGGTCAGAAATTGGTGGTGGAATGGTGACTATTGCTGAATTGAGGTCTATCGTGCCTAATTGTGTTCCCTTCTTACACTGAAATAATGTTGACGATTTGGTTAGAGCGGGGAGACTTTTTGTGATAGGTTGGTTCTCCGTAAGTTCTCTGAGACAGAGAGAAAGCACAGGCGGTCTGTTGGGGAGTGTTCTTGGGATCACTTATGGGAGGGAAGGGAAGGAGGTAGGAATACACAGGGAGAGGGGAGACCTTGAGCCGTGATGCCGTCTCCCCTAAGGCCTCAGTGACCATGCAGCGCATTCGGAAGCTGGGATGGCCCAGTCCGAGTGAGAGAGGCCCTTCACCCCCTTGTCAACCCATTCCAGGTGAAGTGGCTCTTAGCAGATGCATTCCCACAGAGAGGTGGCAGCTAAAGGCTACCCATTGGGGGCACTCGGCAGCCAAGGAAGTCAGTCCTTCCGTCCTGAAGGGAATCAGCCTCAGTCACTAAAATTTCAGGATTCGAATCTGTATCTTCAAAGATGAACATATTTGATCCTAAAGGCTGTTTTCTCCCTATTTTTCTACCGGGGCCAGAAACGACTCAGACACGCATTACTTCTCTACACGATTGGTCTTCACTCCAGTTAGTTACGCTGCTATTCTCTCTGTGTGGCTACTGATGAGGATGCTGGTAAATAATCAGCAGGTGAAATTTCACTTCATCTCTAAAGCAATACTCGCCGATTTTCCAGAAACTAATTGTCATCACATGCAATCCCTCCCCTTTTTATTTTTTATTTTTTAATAAACATTTTTATTTATTTTTTATATTTTAATATATTTTTTATTAATTTCAGAGAGGGAGGGAGAGGGAGAGAGAGATAGAAACATCGATGATGAGAGAATCATCGATTAGCTGCCTTCTGCACGCTCCCCACTGAGGATCGAGCCCGCAACCTGGGCATGTGCCCTTGACCGGAATCGAGCCCGGGACCCCGCAGTCCGCAGGTCGACGCTCCATCCTAGCTGGCCCTGCAAACCAGCTAGGGCCCTCCCCTTTTTAATTACTCCGCACATACAGGGTGTCCCCCCAAAAATGTATGCACACTATGTCTGTAGATTCTATTTCATTTTGAAAATGAAATGCATTTTAATAATACTACTGCCTTTATAATTATTCAAAGTGGGTATACATTTTTGGGGGGCACCCTGTATCTCCACATCCCTTATGCTATTCACACCTGTCTTGGCACCAGGTCTATGCTATGGACCTGAGGGTTCAATATTTTATTCCCAATGCACCACAATATCAGCTCTTCAAGGAAGATGTTATGTATTTTCAGCTCCGGAAGCGCGCACCACAGTCTTTGCACATCACACACCTCGTGCATAAAGCTTTCTTGCGTGCTCAATCGGCTGGGACCTGTTGCCGCCACATGTCCCATCTGCAGAGAGAGAAGACTTAGAGTTTATTGAGAGCTATTACTGAAATGGGGGTTTTTCCAAGTCTCTCTTAATGATCTCTATGGTTAAACGGGGCAGTCCCAAGTAAGCACGCAATATATATGTGCAGAATTGAATTCAAGTAAAGAAAAGCCAGTGGTTGGCTCTGAAAGTAACAAAACCTTTCTCTCCCTTTCCCTTTAGGGCTGACCATGGCTTCCGGTCACACGGTGCTGATGCGGTTGGTAGCCTCAGCATATTCAATAGCTCAGAAGGCAGGAACCATAGTCAGACGTGTTATCGCTGAAGGAGACCTGGGAATCGTGGAGAAGGTACCGGGAAATCTCATCTTATTTCATACCGACTTCGTTTTTGTTCCTTGAGGTTTGGCTCAAGGATGTAGTAATCTGGACAGACTTTAATAGCTGGAATAATCAATGACTCCCCTTTGGAGACTGCAGAATGGTGAGGTCTGACACTCTACCAGTAGGAAGAGCAGGAAATATTTGCGCTAGGGAAGAAAAGAGTAGGAATAGCTTTCTCATAGAGTTAAATGGCTGCCAATGTGTGTTTTTCTCTGGTGGTCTCTGAACTTCATTGATACATGTCGTCTTCCAGTTCAACAATTCTCTTCAGAGGGATCATTCAGCAGATACTTGTAGAGTACCTACTGTGCGCCAGACATCACTCTTTAGGGAATGAAACAGAGATCTCTGCCTGGTGGCACCACATTGGAGCAGAGTAGCACTTGGCATCGAGATAAGCAGCAGACCGCAGTGTGCCTTAAAGAGGCTGATTTTCATGATCATTGCCGAACTCATTACAAAGCATCATAAAAATTCCACTGTGTACGTAAATTCATATCATCTGTGAATTCACCTAACCAGGCATGTGTAAATGAGAGCAAGTCATCATTCTCTGAGGGAAACTAACAAAGGAGGTTGTGGCTGTCAGTTCTGAGATTTTCCACTGTCTTTCACTAGCATGATTCTCTGGATGGAGTGAGGGTGCCATAGGTGAGCAGCATATTAAATATTATGGTTGTTCATTATTATATTTCAGAAATAGGGATTTTTTTCTTTACAGTGAGGAAGTGCCCTGGGGACCCCTTGAATTACTAGGATTCGGATTAGTGGGTGAACGTTCTGGAAGAATCCATATAAAGAATACCTCTCAAGTAACTAAAGATACAGGGTTTTTTTAGCTTTGACTGCCTTGAAGAAGTTATGAATTTTCTATCTCTTGACCTGTTTAAGCAAAAAAATTGATGTAGAGATCTTATGAAAGCAATTTCTTTCCTTTTTGTAAAATACGTTTTTATTGATTTCATGATCATTGCCGAAGATCAGAGAGAGGAAGGGAGAGGGAGAGAGAGAGAAACCTCAATAGAGAGAAACATTGATGAGCTCCCCACGCCCCTTACTGGGGATCAAGCCCACAATCCTGGCATGTGCCCTGAACAGGAATCCAACTTCTACCTCCTCATACATGGGATGACACTCAACCAACAGAGCCATACTGGCCAGGCATGAAAGCAATTTCTGAACTGGGAAGAACATCTTCTTATAATTTGAAAGCTCCTCTCCAAAGTTTTACCATGATGAATCCCCTGAGAAAAACCAAGCCAAGGAAATAGTTGATCGTTTGATGTTAAGTCCCATGAATCTAACAATAGACAGGGTCATTTAAATGATACAGACGCTCATGTCTTAGGCATCAGAGGACGACCTTGCATATGAGCTCTGCTAACGCTTGCCTCTCTGTTGCAGACCAGTCCAACGGACCTGCAGACCAAAGCCGACCGACTGGCACAAATGAGCATCTGCTCCTCCCTGGCACGGAAATTCCCCAAACTAACCATCATAGGGGAAGAGGTGAGAGTTGGCAGGGCTATGTATGTATTTAAATGCCTGTTTACCGTATGGGTGTACAGTTGCCACTTTAGTGATTTATATACCACTATTATGATCTCAAGCATTATATCTACCATTTTAATGCAAAAATAAGTATATTCCTTAAGACTTGAAGGAAATGTTTGATTATGAAATATTTTGGTCCATTTCTAGGCCAGATGTCTCAATTCTTGACCATCAAAGATGTGGTTTTTGTTATAATATTCAGCATCTGAATTAAAAGATGGGCAGAGTTCTAGAAGTTTAGAATAAAATGGGTTTTGTTTCTGTTTTTTCAAAACATATTTTATTGATTTTAGAGAGGAAGGGAGAGGGAGAGAGAGAGAAACATCAATGATGAGAGAGAATCATGTTGGGCTGCCTCCTGCATGCCCCATACTGGGGACCAAGCCCTCATCCCTGGGCATGTGCCCTGACCAAGAATCGAACACGACCTCCTGATTCATAGGGTGACACTCAACCACTGAGCCATGCCTGCAGGGTGTCTGTTTTTCTAATTAGGCTTACTTACATACTTAGCCAAACACCCTAACGCTGGGAAAGTGAAAGAATGATGTCTCATGTAATTGAGAGAGCAGTAGCTGATGTCAGAACCACTTATGTTGAAAAGTTTATAGTACGTAAAAATTCTTTTCCTTCTCACTATTCAGCCTAATGAAGTTGGGACTCTCTGTAGCCAGCTTTTTTTTTTTTTTTAAATATATTTTATTGATTTTTTTACAGAGAGGAAGGGAGAGAGATAGAGAGTTAGAAACATCAATGAGAGAGAAACATCGATCAGCTGCCTCCTGCACATCCCCCACCGGGGATGTGCCCGCAACCCAGGTACATGCCCTTGACCGGAATCGAACCTGGGACCCTTCAGTCCGCAGGCCGACGCTCTATCCACTGAGCCAAACCGGTTTCCGCTCTGTAGCCAGCTTTGATGAGCCCTATCTGGTCATGTTTGCAGTTTTACTCCGTTTGCTTTAAAGCACTGAACCTAAATGGTAGGAATAGTGAAAACGGATGCTGAGATTTCTTCCGTCACTGACACCGAAGTGCTCGGTGGACACTCGGCCGCGTGAGTGACCAGTGTTCTCTGCTGCAGGACCTGCCTTCTGAGGAAGTGGATCAGGAGCTGATTGAAGATGGTCAGTGGGAAGAAATCCTCCGGAAGCCATGCCCGTCACAGTACAGCACGATTAAAGAGGAAGATGTATGTTCCACATCATTGCTCAGCTCTCTGTTCATCTTTCTACTTTTAATTTGTCTAACACACACTCATTGAATACTCACCGTGAGTAAGGCACCTTGCTCTGGGGTCTGAAGGATGCAAAGGAAACGAGACCTGTCTTTCATCAGAAGAAGCCCTCGCTGGCAAAGTCCCATCGTGTTCCAGTTCTAGCGGTTCGTGGCCACCTGGCCTGAATCAGGTCAACAGTCCTAAGTAGAAGGGACTCCTTTTTCTGTCTGCCATCAGTTCTATAAACTGGATTTTTATTTGTCATATGCAGACGGTGACCTTATGTCGGTCACGTTGTCATTTTTTAAAATCAGCGCACTTTGGTGCCACTGTGGCGTTTCCCCGTCTCACCATCTAGAGCTCAGTGTGTACCCGGCATTGTGTCCAGTTGCAGCTGACAGTCAGCTTTCACCTGGGAAGCACTTCATTTTTAAAATTCTTAGGTTGGACTTTTCTCCAACTGAAAGGGACCTTTTCCATGACTGCAAAACAATACGTTTCTTTTTACTGTTACATGACACTGGCGCAAGCCATCCATAATACAATTTCAGAACTGAAATAAAAAGGGAGTTGTTTTGGTTAGTCTATTTAAATCTTTTTTTTTTTTTTTTTTTACATATATATATGTTTTGGAGATTTAATCTGGATATTTCCTGGTATCTTTTAGCTCGTGGTCTGGGTCGACCCTCTGGATGGCACCAAGGAGTACACTGAAGGTTGGTACCTCTTTCCTGTTTGTATTGGAAGCAGGAGGACTAGCCTGTGATGTTGAGTGTAAACCTTTACTGTTTCTTATGTTGTGTGAAAAGCCGGTCTTATTTTTTATGTGTGTGTCCTAAAGCTGTGTTTGTGCCCATCCTAGCTAACTGTGGTTATACAGCAGTGATTGTCACAAGATACAGAGAAAATTCATCTCCTTCTAGAACACCCCCCACTCCCCACACACACACACACACACACACACACACACACAGTCTACCAGCCCCACAATTCTAATGGCCTTACGTGAGAATAACTAGCATTGAACCAGTGTTACCACACTGAACCCCAGCTTTGTTGGTGTAGAGCCCCAAAGAGAAGCACAACCGTACTGCCCTTGTTCCTCCACTGGCCCTCCCCCCTCCCCACCCCCCCATACACTGTCCCCTCACTGTCTTTCTGTTCTGCCTCACCTTTAAAGATGGGTTTGGAAACACCGTGCAATATTTCTCTCTTCTGAAATTATTGAAAATGAGAAAGAGAACAAAGCAGCAAATTAACACAAAATGGGCAACATGAACGTAAGCAAGACCAGGCTCAGAGCCCAAGTTTTAGATTTTACGAGCGTAACGTAAGCTTTGAGTTTTATTTCTGAACTAAAGAGCTCCCTAGTTTTTCTTACGTTGGTTCTCAGCTGCATGGCTTGAGAAAAGAAAATTTCTCATAATTACTAGAGAAAACTCCTTCTCTGTCCTTGGAGGAGACGTATCTGCAATGAGCGAGTCCTGCGGAGTGTGTGTGTGCGTGTGTGAGCACGTGTGCATGTGTGTGCGTGTGTATGTATGTGTGTGCACTGAAGACATCTCCACTGTGGAACAGGGAGGCTCTGGACAGCTTTAGGGTACACACAGCACCTGCACAGCTTGTCTACATCCCCACCTCCCCTACTTCCCCCACCTCTGGAGATTCTGATTCACTGGTTCTGGGAAAGGGCTTGAGAACCTGTATTATAAAAGTGACTCCAGCAGGCAGGAGTGAGCTGGATGGTGGCAGAGGGGGCACAGGGATCCAATGATATGGCTGTGGAATTAGGGCCGGTCAATTTAATTGGTTTTCAGAGTGTACTAATGAGACCAGGTGTGGCAATCCAGTGACGTGGCCCTAGACCCCTCTTCTCTCTCTGGCCAGCTCTCTTATAATTTGTGCATTTTGCCAGAAGTTGGATTGATCATGGATGAATCACTGTGGATTCCATACCTTTACTGCAAAAATAAGCCACAGCAATTCACGTGCTGATGACGAGTCATGACATGAAAAAGTTACATCATAATCGATACTCATTTCTTCTCTCTAGGTCTTCTTGACAATGTAACAGTCCTGATTGGAATTGCTTATGAAGGGAAAGCCATAGCGGGAGTTATTAACCAGCCGTATTACAACTACCAGGTAGGACTGTAACTGATACAGTTGTTTTTTTTAATGCAACAAGGACAGAGTTTATTTCAAGAGGCAGCCAGACGAGAGGGGGAAAGCCCGACCCCCTTCCCCCAGGCAGATGAAGGTTTTGAAGGAGTTAGGGAGAGGAACCCAACAAGTCTAGAATCAGGTAAAGGCAGGGGAAAGCCCGACCCGCTTCTCCCAGGCAGATGAAGGTTTTGAAGGAGTTGAAAAGGGGTCTTTTCGTGCAAAGGGAGAGGAACCCAACAAGTCTAGAATCAGGTAAAGGGAGTTAATGATTTGGTCTCTGGAGGGCAGTTTTCACAGGACTCTCGCCGTGGTGTGTGGTGTCTGAGGAGTCATCCCCTAGACTTCTTGGAATCTTCTGGGTTTCCCTCCGTATTATCTTTAGATTCAGTCTCCTGATTCCCAAGGTTGCAACAGACAAGCCACGTTTCAGCATCTCCCAGCCTCAATGGCACCTGCTCACATTTCTTTCCCACTTGAATCACTTCTTCTGTGGGAAGCCAGATGCCAGGAAACAGGGCCACTCGAGCAGGCTATGGGGGGGTCCAGGGGTCAAGGAACAGAGGACTCTGGCCAGTGACCAGTGCGGATGGAGGCCTCGCCGTGCACCTGGCTGTGCTGTCCTCCTCTCTCACGCAGACATGAGAGCTGGGCTGAGGCGGTGAGCACGTCGATGTTGTCCACATATGGCGGCCCCCACCGGCAGGGAGGTGGCAGGGGAGCCACACACAAATATTTTATTAGATCAATAATTATAGTGTTATATGGTCCCTGATATTATCTAGTCTGGTGGTTTCTAGCTCGGTTGCACGTGCATTCATCTTTTCAAAATACGCCCCAGACCTGTGGAATCAGAGCTTCGGGGGGCATTGGTACCAGGGATGCATACGTAATACACGCAGCGCAGGCCTTAACATTCAAATGCAGACGTTTGGGGATTACTGATGTGGTTCTGGATTAGCCTGGTCATTGAGACACCTGATTTACAGGTGGTCCTTCAAGCACATTGAAGAAGTGAGCCATTCGAACCGAGAAAGATGCTAGCCATGTTGTTTTCCAGGTATCCCTGATATTATCTAGTCTGGTGGTTTCTAGCTCGATTGCATTCATCTTTTCAAAATACACCCCAGACCTGTGGAATCAGAGCTTTGGGGGGCATTGGTACCAGCGATGCATATGTAATACACGCAGCGCAGGCCTTAACATTCAAATGCAGACGTTTGGGGATTACTGATGTGGTTCTGGATTAGCCTGGTCATTGAGACACCTGATTTACAGGTGGTCCTTCAAGCACATTGAAGAAGTGAGCCATTCGAACCGAGAAAGATGCTAGCCATGTTGTTTTCCAGGTAACACTGCCTCGCGCCTAAACTAGAGTCAGCGTTGAAGCAGAACTAAGTACGCTCCTGCACCCTTTCTCTTACTTTCTCTCTAATAGGGTTGGGCTTTCTACTCTGCTCCCAAGAAGTTGTCTTCCTTAGAAGCAGGAGATTAATGTGAATCCAAAGCAGGAATAGATCATTAGATCACATTAAAGTTAAAGGAAACGATTGAGATTATTACTTCAGGTATTGACATGAGTCTGACCTTGATAGAACGTTGGAGAAACCAAGTAACCAGAGTGAGGATTATTCCTTCTGAATTTCCAATTTGAGTTAAGAGCAAGCGTAACCTCTACCTCTAATAGTTTTGTTATATTCTGCCATTTGTATGATAATAACTATTTATAATCATGTTCTTCTTAGGATTATTTCGAAAAACTAGTTATGCATTATTGGTAAAGTTTCTCATTTATTTCGAATATGCATTATTGGTAAAGTTTCTCATATTAAGTATCCACTAAGTATTTTACTGTGACTTTAATGTTTATGTGTTTATGTATACAGATACAAATTTGTGGCCGCTATGGAAACTTTAAGTTAACACTGTTACTTGAAAGGGAGACATTTTTATTCCTAGAACACATTGTAATGCATGGCACCTTTCATCCAAAAAGGATCTGAGTGCTTAGAAGTTGTGAATAATATCCATCCCTTCCATCCCTTCTGAGATTAGAAAACTTGTATTCATTTTCCACAGAACAATGAAAAGCAGAAGTTAAGGGAACACAGGAAGGAAGCAAAGGTGAGAAGAATAGCTAGGTTTTTGGCTCCACTAGTTGGCAGCAAAGAGGTAGGAAACCTGTGTTGCCAGCCAGTCCTCGTCGAGCCCACGCAGCCGCTCATCTCCTCCTGTCCTGTTTCTCCCCTTCGTCGCCTGTCCCTTCACCACATTCCCTTCTGTATACTCTCGTTATCCGTTCTTCCTTCCCTCTTGCTTGTGCCTTGAAATATGTTGCAACAAGGAGAAGGTTGCTCAGCTCTGTTGATGGTATGCAAGGCTGAATATTCAACTTTCAGTCATCATCACCATCATCATCATCATCACCATAATAGCTCAAATATAGTATCAAGAACTTGTCACATCCTACCGGCCTCAAGGGGTTCACATGCATTATCTCATTTAATGCTCACCATCATCCTTTCACCTTGTCCCTGTTTTATTTTTAAAATATTTGTATTGCTTTCAGAGAGGAAGGGAGAGGGAGAGAGAGATAGAAACCTCAATGATGAGGTAGAACCACCAACCAGCTGCCTCCTACACACCCCCTACTAGGGATCGAGCTCGCACCCTGGGCATATGCCCTTGACTGGAATCGAACCCGGGACCCTTCAGTCCTCGGGCTGATGCTCTTTCCACTGAGCCAAACTGGCTAGGGCCCTTGTCCCTGTTTTAAAGAGAGAGAAACCAAAGCAAGTAACTTCCCTGGGTCACCCAGTTTGTCGATGGCACGTCTGGGATTCAAACCCCAGTCCAGCCTCTTACCGATTCCTCTACATTGCTCTTTTGAGCCGGATGAAAGACCTTTAACAGTTAAAACTCCGTTATAGCTTCTAACAGATACCGAAGCTGGTAGGCAGTTGAAGGAAACACTTGGCTTAGTGCAAAGAAACCCAGTGCATCTTTATATGGGCGCTAGCTTCTTAGCCATTCTGAGATTTAATTTAACTCATCAGTGAGGTGAAACGAGTAGCCTCATTGCCCCCAGAAAGTTGGTGGGAGCCTTTGAGGGAGAGAGACAGTGAGGAGATGGCGACCAGGAGCACAGAGGAAGCTGGCTGGCTGCCTCATGGGCCTGCATGGTCCTGCCCACCAGATGCCGGATTCCATGGTCCCAGACTCTTTGCCTCCATATTCATTTATGTGGCCCAGAATATTCATTTATAGGCCCAGAATAATCGTGCCCATTATTTGTGTTTTAAATATATTTCTATTGATTTCAGAAAAGAAGGAAGAGGGAGAGAGAGATAGAAACATCAGGTAAGGTGAAACGAGTGGCCTCATTGCCCCCAGAAAGTTGGTGGGGAGCCTTTGAGGGAGAGAGACAGTGAGGAGACGGCGACCAGGAGCACAGAGGAAGCTGGCTGGCCGCCTCATGGGCCTGCATGGCCCTGCCCACCAGATGCCGGATTCCATGGTCCCGGACTCTTTGCCTCCATATTCATTTATGTGGCCCAGAATTTTCATTTTCAGGCCCAGAATACTCGTGCCCATTATTTGTGTTTTAAATATATTTTTATTGATTTCAGAGAAGAAGGAAGAGGGAGAGAGAGATAGAAACATCATTGATGGGAGAGAATCATTGATCGGCTGCCTCCTGCACACCCCTACTGGGGATCGAGCCTGCAATCCGGACATGTGCCCTGGCCAGGAATTGAACCGTGACATCAACCACTGAGCCACACTGGCCAGGCTCATGTCCACTATTTGTATTGCTTTCCTTTCTGCTTCAGAATAACAAAAGCTAAGTAAGTCGGCTTCTTGATAATTCCTCTCAGCAGTCAATCTGAGGCCCACTGGCCCTAACTGGTTTGGCTCAATGGATAGAGCGTCGTTTCATTTTCAGGCCCAGAATACTCGTGCCCATTATTTGTGTTTTAAATATATTTTTATTGATTTCAGAGAAGAAGGAAGAGGGAGAGAGAGATAAAAACATCGTTGATGGAAGAGAATCATTGATCGGCTGCCTCCTGCACATCCCCTACATCGATGTTTCTCTCTCATCGATGTTTCTAACTCTCTATCCCTCTCCCTTCCTCTCTGTAAAAAATCAATAAAAAATATTTTTAAAAAAATCTGAGGCCCACTGAGCCCTCAGAGCCACCGCTGAGCCCATCGGCGTGTCAGGCCCCAGCCTCTCCGGTAGTGCAGGCTCCAGGGGCAGACAGTCCCCAGTGCTGGCCCTTCGGTGCCTTTGGTGCCCCATTTGCAGGGCATGATACCGGCAGGCAGCCTCCAGGGATTGCAGGGCATGATACTGTCGGCATCCTCGGGGATCGCTCACCTGCAAAGAGCTGCCTCGCCCAGTGGCACGCTCCTTCCCAAGGCAGTGCACTTCCGGTGACTGATGAGTGCAGGACGAAGGCCTGGCGTTGCACCCCAGTTGGTACAACCCTGAAGGGCCAGTCTAGCTCCAGAGCTCCCATAGGGTCAGTGGAGGCTGTTATCGGGTCTGTGTCACAGCTCAGCTTCCTCCTCTGTCCACTCGTGCTGCCTTCCCTCCCTCCCACGGGTGTCGGCCCCAGGGGCACTCCTCCACCACCATCCTACCACCTCAGGGTCCTGCTGCAGGACACACAGGGTGCTGTGTTTGAAAGCTTTTCGCAAGTAAACTGAGGCAGTCCAGCCTAATGCTGAGGACTGTCGGCTTTGAACCCAGAAGAGCCTCAGTTTGTTTATGATCTTCCTAGAGTCCTTGGTCAGGTTATCTAATGGTTCCAATCTCTTTTTTTCTCATCTATAAAGTAAGGATGATAACACCTACTTCGTGGGGTTGTTTGGGAGATTAAATGAGATACTACATGTAAAGCACTTAGTATGTGTCCAGTATTCAGTAACATACTTATGTCTGTATGCCTACCATATACTACTATGTCTATTATCTATAATAATAAAAGCATTAATATGCTAATTAGACCGGACAGCCGAACGACCTTCCAGACGAACTTGCATGAATTTCGTGCATCGGGCCTCTAGTGTTAAATAATGGTCTTTTTGATGTCTTTGCATTAATCATTTTATGCATCAGTTTTACTTGGCATGCAGTACCAGTTATGTTTTTCTACATGAAGTGCGTGGTCATAAACGATGTGGTGGAAAATGCTTCGAGCTCTGCAAAGGCAAATACAGATTCTAAGGCTGTGTCACACTGTCATTTCACTACCACCATTGCCAGTGAAGTCTGTGACCTTGGCCTCCATTATCCAGGCTGCTCTTTGGTATGGGCCTGTTCAGCTGTTCTGTCTCTATAGCAGCAAAATGCATTATCACCACTGCCTAGGCCAGCCGTGGGCAAACTACGGCCCGTTTGAAATGAATAAAACTAAAAAAAAAAAAGACCGTACCCTTTTATGTAATGATGTTTACTTTGAATTTATATTAGTTCACACAAACACTCCATCCATGCTTTTGTTCCGGCCCTCCGGTCCAGTTTAAGAACCCATTGTGGCCCTCGAGTCAAAAAGTTTGCCCACCCCTGGCCTAGGCCCATGTCGACAGGATCCTGCCTGCTTCTCGGATATTGAAAAGTACTAATCAGTACATGGCGTTTCATTTCCCGGGGACTTCAGTGCCCTTTGCAAAGAGCTATTTCAAATACAATAATGAGTTTATTCGATGATTCAGAGAGCAGCAGGAATTAGCCTCTCTCCTCTCCCGAGGACTCCAGGGAATAACCAGACGTTCCCTTCAGTACCTTTGAAACCCAATTATCAACCAAAACAGCAGTGAGAACAACCCGCTGATTCCCTAGGGAAAATGTCTCTGTCGATGTTACTGTCTTCTTACTCTATAGCATCATCATGTTTTTATGATCTAACAGTTAGGATGCTATGACAGCTCAGTGTTCTATTTGTTCTGAGCTGACATGTTCTCCCACTAATCACAGGCTGTACTGGTGTTTCCTGTTTCCACAGGCAGGGCCGGGTGCTGCGCTGGGAAGGACCATCTGGGGAGTTCTAGGTTTGGGTGCCTTCGGGTTCCAGCTGAAAGAAGTGCCTGCTGGGAAGCACATCATCACCACCACCCGGTCCCACAGCAACAAGCTGGTCACCGACTGCGTCACCGCCATGAACCCCGACGACGTGCTGCGAGTGGGCGGGGCGGGAAATAAGGTACGAAACAGTCCGCCACCCCCTCGGAATGCAGTTGAATCACTGAAGGGAACACTGAGCTTTCAACTAAATGTCAAAGAGGAGTTTGGGAGGAGAGATTAAAGATTGTAATTTGCCATTCAAAGCACATTTCAGCAACCTTTTTGAATTTTTTTTTTAAATGTGAAGGTTCAAATCTCTTGTGAAGACAGTGCAGAGAAAATATGTCAACTGGCTGGTGTTGCTCAGTGGTTAGAGCATAGGCCGGCCACCAGAGGGGGTTTGCTTCCCCCCCACCCCCTTGAAGCATGTGTGAGAGGCAACCAATCAATGTGTCTCTCTCACCTAGATGTTTCTTCCTCCCTCCTTCCCCCCCTTCCACTCTCTTTGAAAAGCAATGGAAAAAAATATCCTCAGGTGAGGCTTAACTAAAAAAAAAAACTTACATAAAATGTTGTTAGGAGCCAAACCGGTTTGGCTCAGTGGATAGAGCATCGGCCTGCGGACTGAAAGGTCCCAGGTTCGATTCCGGTCAAGGGCATGTACCTTGGTTGCGGGCACATCCCCAGTAGGGAGTGTGCAGGAGGCAGCTGGTCGGTGTTTCTCTTTCATCGATGTTTCTAACTCTCTATCCCTCTCCCTTCCTCTCTGTCAAAAATCAATAAAATACATTTTTAAAAAAAAATGTTGTTAGGATAAGATCCCGTGCCTCTTGCCAACCTTTTTTTTCTCAGGGACCCTCTTGGATTATTTCCTAGCCCTCTCTTCCTAGCCCGCCCCCGCCCCCCTCTCCCTGGATACTTCCCCATGATTTCCTCCAGGCTCCCATCCTCCTGAGGAAATTGTGAAATGGAACAGTGTGATCTGCGTCTCTTCTCATGTAATTGCCCCCCGGATACCATCATGATGACATCTTTCAGGCTCTCATTCAGCATGCCCGATTGGGATTGAAACACACCTCCTTTCTGCCTGTCCCAGATGTGTTCCTCTCCCTTTTCCCAATTGTTCCAGCTGGATATGTAAAAGTCATCCTAGACTCCTTTGCTCAGGTCCTATCAATTAGTCCTAACTATAGGTAATACATATATTATTGATTTTGAGAGGAAGGGAGAGAGAGAGAGATAGAAACATGAATGAGAGAAAATCATTGATTGGCTGCCTCCTGCACGCCCCCTAGTGGGATGACCAGGAATCAAACCATGACCTCCTGGATCATAGGTCTACACTCAACCACTGAGCCAGGCCAGCCAGACCCAGCTATAGATCTTAATTCTTCCCTAATATCTCCTGTCCATCTCACTGTCAGTGCCCCATCATCCCTCACCACACTTTACAGAAGCTTCCAGAGTTTTGTGTCATGCAAGTTCTATCAGTGGCCTCAGTTTTATGAAAGTATTACAAGAATCAGTAAGATGACTGTTTAAAAATTCATATTTAGGCAGTGCAACTAATAATGGATATGACCCCAAAGACAAGTAACTAACTACTTGTTAGATTGACTAGTCAGCATCTCACATCTCTTAGGAGCTATTACAATTGACACATTATTGTACTAGTTGATGCTTCTCTATCCCTTGTATAATAATGGTCAATTGTTTATAACATTAAATAACTTAATTTTTCTACAGTAAATACAGGGTGCCCCCCCCCCAAAAAAATGTATACACACTTTAACAGCTGATACTTCAATTTTGAAAATGAAATGTATTTTAATAAACACTGCCTTTATAATTATTCAAAGTGTGTGTGTACATTTTTGGAACTACATATATACATATATATATACACACACACACACACACACACATATATATATATATTGCTTTTACAGTCAGTAAGAAAGAAAAACAAACATAAAAAAGAAAACTATTTTCTCTAACTTGAAATATGGAGACTGTTCATTCACCCTTCTTGTAGCTTATTGACAACTTTTCCCCCTTGGATATTATGATGCATGTATTCTGTATGTTTCTTCATAATAGTCTTGTCATTTAAACCTGTTAAAGGCTTTCACCTAAGTGGAGTCTAACAGAGGAGTTGAAATGTATTTCATAGAAACGAGCAATCCTCTCTTATCTGTACCTCATTCATGTCATGGTCGAGGGATAATTATCATCGTTCACTTTACAGATCATTCAGCTGATTGAAGGCAAAGCCTCCGCTTACGTGTTTGCAAGTCCTGGTTGTAAGAAGTGGGACACTTGTGCTCCGGAAGTTATTCTACACGCTGTGGGAGGTGAGTCCGTTTTATTAGCGGGGATTATAGTTTTTGCAGTAATGCCACTTTACCTAGACTCTCAGGACATAAGAGCTAGAAGGAAAGTTAGCGATTATCTGTTCAAACCCCCACATTTCATAGGCGAGAAAATAAGATTTTCAGCCAGTTCATTTTTCTTTACATATAGTTTGCTTTTTTGGACCTTGATCTGCATGTAGTTAATTTAATTAAGCCCTTATTAATTTATGGCTTTAATGCTTTTAGGGCTTTTTAAAAATTTATTTTTACTGATTTCTGAGAGGAAGGGAGAGTGAGAGAGAGAGAGAGAGAGACATCAGTGATGCCATAGGCCGCTTTGATTGGCTGCTTCCTGCACACCCCCTAAGGAGGATTGAGCCCACAACCAGGGCATATGCCCTTGATGGGAATCGAACCTGAGACCCTTCAGTCCATAGGCCGACGCTCTATCCACTGAGACAAATCAGCAAGGGCTAGGGTTTTTTTTTCTTGAAAAAACCACCTAATTTATTTTAAGCCAATGTTGGTAAATATCTCTGTATTAGTGCTAAAGGTCATAGAGTTAGAATTTTAAAAATCTGACTAAAAATATATTATAAATATGTACATAGTTAGGTGATTTTAAAATTTCAAATAGACATCAGGTCAAACCTTGATTTTCTTTATTTTTATTTTTTTATCTTATCCTTTTTCCGAGTACATTATTTTATCAGCATCTCATTAACATTACATGACAAGGAAGTTAAATTCATCACAATCCATTTTCATTAGAATTATTAAATGAAACTAATATAATAGTTACATCTTCTGAACGTACTTCATTTAAACTCTTACCAAATAAAGTGTTAATATTAAATGGTAGAATAAAGAAAGTAGTTTTAAAAATGGGAATAGTGATGATGAAGTATAACCAATAGGAAAAGCGATCAACTCAGGAAAAAAGAAAGGAATTGATGCTGAGAAATAAAAATGGAAAATGCTAAGTGAGCCGTAACTGGTTTGGCTCAGTGGATAGAGCGTCGGCCTGCGGACTGAAGGGTCCCAGGTTCGATTCCGGTCAAGGGCATGTACCTTGGTTGCGGGCACATCCCCAGTAGGGGGTGTGCAGGAGGCAGCTGATCGATGTTCCTCTGTCTTCGATGTTTCTAACTCTCTATCCCTCTCCCTTCCTCTCTGTAAAAAATCAATAAAATATATTTTTTAAAAAAAAGAAAATGCTAAGTGAAATGATTTTAATCAGAAGAAAAAATGTTTTATCCTTCAGTTAGTTAAAATTGTTCTGTAGTCTTAAATTTCAAGTGAATTATTAACACTTAACCATTATCTTCCTTCTGCAGAGTTAATTGGATATTATTGCACAGGGAAGCAAGAGGCGCTTACAAATAATGAACTATTATGGTAGAATCGGCCATTAACGTACTGTGTTTTTTCTGTAGGCAAGTTAACCGATGTCCATGGCAATGCCCTTCAGTACGACAAGGAAGTGAAGCACATGAACTCCGCTGGGGTCCTGGCCTCGCTGAGGAACCATGACTACTACGCCAGCCGCGTTCCCGAATCTGTTAAAAACGCACTCGTCCCCTAAGGCACGTCTGGTGGCCTTAGCTAGGGGGACAGCTGCGGGAGGAGAGGGAGGAGAGAGGACTACGTTCCCGAAGTCTCAGCCTTGGATGAGGATGTCCTTGAAGTTGATCCTGACACTAAGGAAATGCTGACACTCGCGGACTTGGGCAGTCTGTCCAGCCCGCAGGTCACTCAGCCTCCCGTTGGGATGAATTTCAAGACACCACGTGGAGCCATTGGAATCTGTCTGCTGTGCTGCAATATTATCAATAAACCACAGACAACCTAAAAACATGCACTCATTCTTTAAGGGAACATTTCATTTACTTAGCTAGGAGGAGGACTTGCTTCTCAAAATCATACAGTTTAAGACTAATGGGGTGTAATCAGAGCTCCCCCTTGACTTTATTCTGCATTGATCAGTGATCTGTTTTTAGGTACTTAGGAGTAGAAAATAGATTTTAAGAACTTGGTGATTAATTCATCCACCAGACCAATTTTAACATCTGGAGAATCTGTAGTCTGTCTGTCACATTTCTGTTCCTCCTTTTATTGGGAGAAGTAAAAGAAAAGTTTGTTCCAATTGACTATCCTTGTCAATTGTTTAATCAACATTCCTATTGTATAAGCCAGATTTTTTAGGCCACAGAAGCACAAGTTGTTACCTGAATCTCATTCTTGTTTCCACAGTAATTTTTAAAAATTTCCAGTTATGAACATACTGAAATGTTATTATGTATGTTGATGAAACAGATTTATGGAAAAATGGCTTCTTTATAATAAATTATTTCATTCTAGCTGGTCTCTGTCCAGTGCTTTTATTATTATTTTTTTAATTTAAATTACAGTTAACATACAATTTTATATTAGTTTCAGGTGTACAACATAGTGATTAGACATTTATAAAACTTAGAAAATGATCAACCCTGTAAGTCTAGTACCCATCTAACTGCTTTTAAATAAATTGTTCTGTTATTAGATTAAGCAAGTGGCTGAAATTAATCATTCCCAACCCCAACTGCATCTCAGAATCAACCTAGGAAGCTTTGCAAAAGTGGTCACAGGCTCCATCCAGCAATTTTGATTCTGAATAGTTTAAGAAGATTACTCCAGGGATTCACTTGGCATTGAAGTTCAGAACTCCCTCCATGAGATAGTATCATTTTACGGAGAGCATCTGTAATCGAGCCTGAAGAGGACTTGGCTTTGACATCTTTGGCTACTCCCTCCTGCAATTTTCTTCTCTTCATCCTGATATTTTTCCTCCCTTTTCTACCAATTCCTTCTCAGTTTCCTTTCTCAGTTTTTCTTTATCTTCCTTCCCTTAAATAACAATATTCCCACTAAAATCAGAAATTAGACAAAAATGTTCTTGTTCAACATTATCATTCCTCTTATTCAACATTATACTGAATCCCTAGACAAGAAAAAAGATGACATATAAGAGATATAAATATGGGATAGAGCCCAGCCAGTGTGGTTCAGTGGTTGAGCACCTATGAACCATGCCCAGGTTTTGGACTTGGTCCCCAGTAGGAGGTATGCAGGAGGCAGCTGATCAATGATTCTCTCTCATCATTGATGTTTCCATCTCTCGCTCTCCCTCTCTGAAATCAATAAATATATATATTTAAATATATTTTTATTGATTCAGAGAGGAAGGGGGAGGGAGAGAGAGAGAGAAACATCAATGATGAGAGCATCATTGATTGGCCGCCTCCTGCATGTGTCCTACTGGGGATCGAGCCCACAACCAGGCATATGCCCTTGACTGGAATCGAACCCCGGACCCTTCAGTCCACAGGCGGACGCTTTACCCACTGAGCCAACCCAGCTAGGGCTAAAAATATATTTTTAAAAATGCATTGGATAGAAGGAAAAAAAATGATCTATCCGGAAAATCCAACCTAACTAGAACTCTTGGAACTAATTAATAAATGCAACAAGATCACTATCACTAGGACTCTTACTGCTATATCTTGCTTTCCTGAAAGCAGGTTTCTATTTGTGTACCACAGCTCGGAACTAATTTTTTTTTTTTGGCATGCTTTTTACAAGTCATTTTTTATTGATGACATCCATTTTCTTGATCCCATTCTCTCAAAAATCAACAATGATAGATGACTTGGATGCACTGAGTGATAGAGATGGAAATAAATGATCTCAAAAGTTAAAATTTAGCAATGATATTTAAAATGAGAAAATTAGTTCTGTTAAATCCTGTATGGATCAAGACAAGGATAAATGAATACACGCAATGTCTTACATTAGATAACTGGAGAATGGGGAACTCTGGGGACTTGTTGTTTACAATCTTGACGTGAGTCGACACTTTACTGTAGCTGTAAAGAGCTACTGTGGTGCATTAATGGCCTTGTAATGGGCAACATTGAGAGCATGCTTCTGCCAGCACTCAGCCCTCATCACACCACACCCGGAACATTTTGCTTAGCTCTGAGTATCACATTTTAAAAGGCACATTGACTAACAGGAGTGTATCTGGAAAAGGGCAGCTGGGATAGATTAAAACTATCATTTGAAGGATTGTTGAATGGACTGGAGACATCTGACCTAGGGAGCAAGAGCATGGGAGACAGGACAGCCTTTGACATATGAGAGTGTCAGGTGGGGGGACCCCAGACTGTTCTGGAGAGCCTGAGAGGAGAGTGGACAGAGGTACGGAAAAGCATTCCTAGGTGCGTAGTAATAGGTGTTTAGAAACAGCGGGTCTTGTCTTGGGCAGCATTAAGTTCCTCAGTACCTTCTAGAACAGCAGTTCTCAATCTGTGGGTCGCGACCCCTTTGGGGGTCAAACGACCCTTTCACAGGAGTCGCCTAAGACCATTGGAAAACACATATACAATTACATTTTTTTTGTGATTAATCACTATGCTTTAATTATGTTCAATTTGTAACCATGAAAATACATCCTCCATATCAGTATCAAACTGGCACCATACATAATTATTACCATATTATTGACTATATTCCCTATTCTGTTTAATCCCCATGACTATTTTGTAACTATCATTCTGATTCTGTACTTCTTAACCCTTTCACTTTTTTCACCCAGTCCAGTAAATCCTTTCTTTACAACTATTACTTTCAAGTACAAAAAGAACTATTGAAAATACATTCTCCTTTTGAACAAAAAATGGAGGAAACATGAGGTAAGTTCCTGCATCCACAGTGTCACCACAGCTGTGAGCTTGGTGTGTGCGCCCACGACTTGTTCTGTGTTTACACACACACACACACACACACACACACACACACACACACACGCGTTACTGAGGACTTAAGAGCAGGAAACAGATGACCCTCCAACCAGTGGGTACCGGTTGCCTGTCACTACGTGAGCCAGTTCAGCAGAGACAGGGTTTGAAGCATATCTGAGCGTTTATTCCAGTAACACCAGCAGCATGGGAAAGCAGCAGGTCAACCACAGAAATCTGCTCTGCAGTCCCCCGTAAGCCAGCTGCATGTATAGGATAGGACAAAGATTGTTATAGAAGACCGGAGAAAAACCAAGCAACACTTAGAGAAGTTGAGTTACACAGCTTTATTACACCGGCAGACTCAGAGAAGGTTGCCTCTCAAATTCTGAGCCAACCAATATGGTGGAAACCCCTTTTTTAACCCCTTTTGGTGTCTTTGACCTCCAAATATGGAATGGGACTTCAGGACCTTTCACGGGCTTTGCAGAAAGCCCCAGGTGTTGGGGGTCTTGAGACCCTGATAACCCCCCTCTGGGGCTGTGTCATGGTTTATGGCCTCTGTGAAAGGTGAGCATTTAGGTAATAGGTCTTGCAAGACCAGTTTGTGGAGAAAGGGGTAATCACTTAATTATAGGTTATCAAGAATGTACACTGGGCTTGCTGGCACAGATTCAGATTGCTGCCCCCACCCTCACCCCAAATATCAGGGTTACATTGGAATCAGCCTTTTAGCCTTCTCAAGATTACATGGGGGAGTAGGGATTACAGGCATGGAGAGGTAGGCAATGCAGGCTGGGGTGGGACTCCACTGTTTGGGCAACAGGTTGTTCATCTTTCCATGATAATAGGCAGTTCTTGAATGAGAATGGACCACATTCCAAGGTTGATTCCCAGGTCCAAGGGTGACTCCTAGGTTCAAGGGGACTCCCTGGTCCCAGGAGCGGACAGCCCCCAGCCAGGTTAGAATGCCCTTTTTAAAAAATATATATTTTTATTGATTTCAGAGAGGAAGGGAGAGGGAGAGAGACAGAAACATTAATGATGAGAGAGAATCATTGAT
>NW_005370328.1:384659-384936 GCF_000412655.1 Myotis brandtii
CACCCCGCCACACCAGCCCAGCATAGAATGCCCTTTCTTTAACCAGCACAAGGCAATCATGGCAACAGAGCATGATTAATATTTCCCGTAACCACAGCTAGTCCTCAATATTCTATTTTTTTGTTCCTAACACTCAGGACAACAAACAACACCGTTTGTTTATTTTGTGTTGTACTTCAGTTGAACTTGGCCTCGCCACCTGCTTTCCGTGCTTTACGAAGTGTCGTAAACGCCGTGGCTGCAGCGTCTTTCCCATGGCAACCAGGAAGGCCACGTA
>NW_005370328.1:385534-385880 GCF_000412655.1 Myotis brandtii
CGAGGGACCGCTTCCGGCCGCCTCCCCTCCCCTCCCTCTTGGAAGTGGTTTTCCCTGGAGAACCGAGAGCTGCTCGTAGAGATAACATTTCAGAACTTCAAACCCCATTATCTACCCCCCCTTTTTTTAGACTTCCCCCCCGTGAGTCTCTGTCATCTCTCCTTTCCTCGCTTCCTCCTCAATCCACCGGCTTTGGCTTTTCTTGCCTCTGCGTTGAGTTCAAAGGGACCGAAGCAGACGGTCACAGCGGCATTTACAGTTTCCACGGAGGCTGCATTTGTTTCTCGTTGGAGGCGCCGGGGTCATGGCCCGAGCACCCCAGCGCACGGCGTGGGCTGGCGGGGCT
>NW_005370328.1:386276-390405 GCF_000412655.1 Myotis brandtii
GGATTGAGCCCACAACCCAGGCATGTGCCCTGACCAGGAATCGAACTGTGACCTCCTGGTTCACAGGTCAACGCTCAGCCACCCCGCCACACCAGCCCAGCATAGAATGCCCTTTCTTTAACCAGCACAAGGCAATCATGGCAACAGAGCATGATTAATATTTCCCGTAACCACAGCTAGTCTCCAATATTCCATTTTCTGCTCCTAACACTCAGGACAACAAACAACACCATTTGTTTATTTCACGTTGTACTTCAGTTGAACTTGGCCTCGCCACCTGCTTTCCGTGCTTTACGAAGTGTCGTAAACGCCGTGGCTGCAGCGTCTTTCCCATGGCAACCAGGAAGGCCACATAGGCCCTGGGGTCCCTAGAGAACGGGCAGCGTAAGAGTATACGAGGATAAGAAACAGCGAAAGGCTCCAGGAAAGACATAGTTGGATCTCGAAGGGAAAAAAAAAATGAAAGAGGAGGGCAGGGAGAGTAGAGGAGAAACTTCTGGAAAAAGAGACTCTCTTGGCAAGATGAATGGAAAATAAAACTGCAGAATGAAAGACTGCTTAAAAGAGCAGCCCCTAATCTGCTGCCAACACAGGCTAATTTGTATTTCTGGAACCAGCAGAAAGGATGTCAGCTGAAACCCATGTTAGAGTCACCTTGCAGCAAGTGTTCCACCGCACATGTGCAGTCTGGAGGGGGTGGCATGAATCCGGTTTCAGAGTGAAGGATGACTTCTGGAACTCCCAGCACCCCATCCCCAAGCTCCCACTTCAGTACACATGCTCCTTTATGCAAGTGGCACATGGGAAATAGAGAGAATGGGGGCTGGGCTGTCAACTGAGATCTAAATGTGGCTCCCAGGCCAGAGAAAGAACACCCATCCCACCATCAATGCTTCTTTAATGAGGTACGAAGGCCTAAGCTTGACACCAAGAAAAACACACGCCTGGAGAGTTCTAAGAATTGAAAGAGAGGTGAACCAAGGCTGTGCTCACTCCAGAATAACATTCTCATCCTTTCGTTTGTTTGGGTTAGTGTGAAGTCATTAGCTTTTTCTGTTCGTTTTCCATATTGCTTTACATGTCATTACGGTAGCCATGACATTGTAGATCCCTAGAAAGTAACTTTCCCTTCAGTTTTTCCTTCTTCCTTTCCTTTCTTTCCCCAGCCCTCCACGACAGCCTGCAGAGAAATTCAGCTGAAAGTACAGAAAAGGACAGCCTATTGCTATTTTCACAAAATGGACACGCTCTGTAAATCCAACCTGCACTCAGACCACAAAGTAGAAAGTTACTAACAGGGTGGAAGCTCTGAATGTCTCCAAGTTGGTACCAAAGATAAACATTGTTATGACTTATAACAACATAGATTCAATTTGCCTATATTTGGACTTTATTATGTAATTAGAATCAGTCTATTAATTTTTTGCGTTTGGCTATTTTTGCTTAGCATTATGTTTGTAAGTCATTCATATTGTTGCATAGAGCAATAAATTATTAATCCTCCTTCCTTCTCCATTGTATGGGTGAACCACAACTTTATTTATAGGCTCTTCTATTAGTAGAAATTATTTAACATGTCTTTTGGTGAATATGTGTATGTCCATTTTTCAGGTGTACACCGAGAGAAGTGGAATTGCTGAGTTATAAGATAGGATTTTCCTCAGCTTCAATAACCATTTGGATAGCCTCTCTGTCCAGTTTCTGCTCAAATCTTCTGACAACTTTCCTTTTTTATTGATTTCAGAGAGGAAGGGAGAGGGAGGGAGAGATGGAAGCGTCAGTGATCAGCTGCCTCCTGCACACCCCCTATTGGGGATCGAGCCCGCAACCCGGACATATGTCCTTGACCGGAATCGAACCCGGGACCCTGCAGTCTACAGGCCGACGTTCTGTCCACTGAGCCAAACCAGCTAGGGCTGACCTCGTATTTGTTAATGCCTGTAGATAGTATAGACCCGTGGTCGGCAAACTGCGGCTCTTTGGCCCCTTGAGTGTGGCTCTTCCTAAGCCTTAGGAGTACCCTAATTAAGTTAATAACAATGTACCTACCTATATAGTTTAAGTTTTAAAAAAATGGCTCTCAAAAGAAATTTCTATCGTTGTACTGTTGATATTTGGCTCTGTTGACTAATGAGTTTGCCGACCACTGGTATAGACACATGGGCACTTTGCTAATGCTTGAGAAGCCCAGATCTTTTTAAAAACCTTATAATAATAAAAGGGTAATATGCTAATTAGACCGGACGTCCTTCCGGACAACCTTCCGAATGAAGCCTGGGTCCCAGGTGCCTGCCAGCGGTCAGAGGGAAGCCCGGGTCCTGGGTGCTGTGGGAAGGCAGGCCTACTCTTGCACGAATTTTGTGCATCAGGCTTTAGTATATACATATATTTTTCTTGATTTCAGAGAGGAAAAGAGAGGGAGAGGGCGGGGTAGAAACATTAACGATGAGAGAGAATCATTGATCGGCTGCCTCCTGCATATCTCCCACTGGGGATCGAGCCCGCAACCCTGGCATATGCCCTGACCCGGGATCTAAGCGGGACCTCCTGGTTCCTCCACGCTCAACCATTGAGTCATGCCGGCCGGGCCAGATCTTTGGATGCAGTTGGCCACAAAGGGCTAATGAAGTATGCCTTACATTTTCACCTTTGGTGGTTGTCTGAGTGTAATTGTAACAAAAACAACAACTGAAAAGCCATTTTAAACATTCCTTTTAAAGATGCTATTGTTTTAGCCTATTGGTTCCAGTAATGATGGGCTAACCTCACACAAATCAGTGCGCTCTGAAAGGAATGGGTTTGATTCCCGAGCTGAAAAGCACTGGGCAGTGTGGTCTCACGGTTGAGAACAAAGACATTGGTTCCTGGGGACCCCAGTCCAATCCTGGCCGCCACTTGCTAGTGGTGGGAGCATGGCAAGTCCCTTGTTTGGCTTCGCCCACAGTTTCCGTGAGGAAGGAGGAATGCTATCTTCCACATGGGGTTGGTTGCCAGAACGAAGGGACAAAGGATTAATGAATCCATTTAGTAAACTTTCATATGTGTGGAGAGGCAGAGGACACCGTGTTTTAGATTTTGGATTCCGAACTGCCTTAGACCTGCATTCACATACCAACAGCCAGGACTTTGGGCTAGAACTCCTGCAAGCTTCAGTTTGCTCTCCTGTAAAATGGAGATAAAGGTGTCTATCTCTTAAGGTTGCTGCAAAGATTAAAAATTTTAAAGTCTATAAAACATTTAGCACAGTGCCTACTGCACAGTAATCACTCAAATATTGTTAACAATAGCTTTTCTATAAAGCACTATTCTAATTTTTTTCTTGCCTCCTGAAGGAGGGAAAGATTAATTGCTGAGTCCCTAACTCAGTGATGGCGAACCTATGACACGCGTGTCAGAGGTGACACGCGAACTCATTTTTTTGGTTGACTTTTCTTTGTTAAATGGCATTTAAATATATAAAATAAATATCAAAAATATAAGTCTTTGTTTTACTATGGTTGCAAATATCAAAAAATTTCTATATGTGACACGGCACCAGAATTAAGTTAGGGTTTTTCAAAATGCTGACACGCCGAGCTCAAAAGGTTCGCCATCACTGCCCTAACTGGAAGCTGAGCATCTTCGAAAGCAGTTGGACTGTGCCAGGGGATGGTTTCTGATTTTTTTTTTTTTCTCCCAAACCAGAAGACTAGTACTTTCTGTTTATAGACACCTGGGAAAAAAGCTTACCCTTTCCGAGACTTAATGTTGGTGTGTTAAGTCATCCTTATTGCTTTATGATTCAGGTTTTAATAATTACAGTATTTATGAGGAGAAATCTTTTCATCTTGTTCTTTTTAGGTGCTTTGCTGGCGGTAGAACATGTGAAAGACAACGTCAGCATTTTTGTGGAAGAAGGGAAAGAGAATATTCTTCGTGTGTCTGAGTAAGTGCTTTTATAGCTTTGTTTTCAGTACTCAGCAGCACTTAAAAAACATTCAGGATTAAATGTTGTAGGCTTGTTTTACTTGCTAATGGGTAGATAGTCCCTAGAAAGAAGAATGCTTTTCTTCATTCTAAAAGAACTCTGTTTAGAGACTTATATTTGTAATCTGTTTGAAAGAAAGTAAAAATATACAGAAAGATATAT